>NW_028260448.1:10000-42396 GCF_056163025.1 Triticum urartu
AATACTAATGGATAGGGCTTCGTTGCTAAGTGCTACAAGATCTAGTGCACTGGAACTCGTGGTTATGGACCCGAATCCTTTAGTATGGAACATTGTCTTTTCCAAGTAAAAACCCCTAGTATATGAAAGAATGAAAAGGTGCTTTCGTTCTTGTGGAATAAGAAGCCCTCGTACCTTAATGAAAGGAAAATCGTAATTTTTCGTTAGGTATTTGACCAAATAGGATCGTCCAGTTCCTACAGAACCTATCACTAAAATACCCGATAGGGCTAAGCGGAACGAAAAGGGTTTTCCATGAGATGGTAAATGAAAACGATTAGTCCCACACGAGGTTTGGGAATAAGTGATTGTCTGATAATGAGCAAGGAATATACGTCTTTCTGCTAAAGAGGATCTATTAAACTCATAATTCATTAGATCCTTGTTATCAATGCCAACTAGGTATCATAAGTAAATGGATCCCGGTTGTTCAATCCTTTGATAACCAAGGTCATTCTTTGCTAAAGAGAAATGATCACTATGAGTCAGACTCAATAGAATTGGATCCATTCCAAATAGCGAGAATTAGGATTCTTGATCCCTCTCAATCTCTCTTTCAATTCGAGGATCCAGAGAGGTGTTTTCATAGTCATCTCCGAATATTTGCCATCTCGGAATATTTTCGATTTCATTTTTCTATGATATGTCTTTCTATATGAAAATTGGTTATTTACGATGTACGATGATCCCTGTTAAGCATCCATGGCTGAATGGTTAAAGCGCCCAACTCATAATTGGTAAATTTGCGGGTTCAATTCCTGCTGGATGCACACGAACGGGAACATTCCATAAGTCTATTGGAACTGGCTCTCTATCCATGGAATCTCATCCATCATCCATACATAACGAATTGGTATGGTATATTCATACCATAACATAAGAACAATAAGAACTCGAATTCTTATCGATACTGGAACTCAGAGCATAGGAGGGAAAGTCGATTTATGGATGGAATCAAATACGCAGTATTTACAGAAAAAAGTCTTCGTTTATTGGGAAAGAATCAATATACTTTTAATGTCGAATCGGGATTCACTAAGACAGAAATAAAGCATTGGGTCGAACTCTTCTTTGGTGTTAAGGTGGTAGCTGTGAATAGCCATCGACTACCTGGAAAAGGTAGAAGAATAGGACCTATTCTGGGCCATACAATGCATTACAGACGTATGATCATTACCCTTCAACCGGGTTATTCTATTCCACTTCTAGATAGAGAAAAAAACTAAAGGAGAATACTTAATAATACGGCGAAACATTTATACAAAACACCTATCCCGAGCACACGCAAGGGAACCGTAGACAGGCAAGTGAAATCCAATCCACGAAATAATTTGATCCATGGACGGCACCGTTGTGGTAAAGGTCGTAATTCCAGAGGAATCATTACCGCAAGGCATAGAGGGGGAGGTCATAAGCGCCTATACCGTAAAATAGATTTTCGACGGAATCAAAAAGACATATCTGGTAGAATCGTAACCATAGAATACGACCCTAATCGAAATGCATACATTTGTCTCATACACTATGGGGATGGTGAGAAGAGATATATTTTACATCCCAGAGGGGCTATAATTGGAGATACTATTGTTTCTGGTACAAAAGTTCCTATATCAATGGGAAATGCCCTACCTTTGAGTGCGGTTTGAACTATTGATTTACGTAATTGGAAGTAACCAATTAGGTTTACGACGAAACCTAGAAATCGATCACTGATCCAATTTGACTACCTCTACGGGATAGACCTCAACAGAAAACTGTTGAGTAACGGCAGCAAGTGATTGAGTTCAGTAGTTCCTCATAGAAAATTATTGGCTCTAGAGATATGGTAATATGGAGAAGACAAAATTGTTTGAAGCACGCACAGAACCGGAAGCGCCCCTTGTTTCAAAGAGAGGAGGACGGGTTATTCACATTTAATTTGATGGTCAGAGGCAAATTGAAAGCTAAGCAGTGGTAATTAAGACCCCCGGGGGAAAATAGGGATGTCTCCTACGTTACCCATAATATGTGGAAGTATCGACGTAATTTCATAGAGTCATTCGATCTGAATGCTACATGAAGAACATAAGCCAGATGACGGAACGCAGAGACCTAGGATGTAGAAGATCATAACATGAGCGATTCGGCAGATTTGGATTCCTTTCCTATATATCCACTCATGTGGTACTTCATCATATGATTCATATAAGATCCATCTGTCTAGAGATCGTCATATACATCTAGAAAGCCGTATGCTTTGGAAGAAGCTTGTACAGTTTGGGAAGGGGTTTTTTGAGAGAAAAGAAGAATCTACTTCAACCGATATGCCCTTAGGCACGGCCATGCATAACATAGAAATCACACGTGGAAGGGGTGGGCAATTAGCTAGAGCAGCAGGTGCTGTAGCGAAACTCATTGCAAAAGAGGGTAAATCGGCCACTTTAAGATTACCATCTGGGGAGGTCCGTTTAGTATCCCAAAACTGCTTAGCAACAGTCGGACAAGTGGGTAATGTTGGGGTGAACCAAAAAAGTTTGGGTAGAGCCGGATCTAAGTGTTGGCTAGGTAAACGCCCCGTAGTAAGAGGGGTAGTTATGAACCCTGTGGACCACCCCCATGGGGGCGGTGAAGGGAAAGCTCCCATTGGTAGAAAAAAACCCACAACCCCTTGGGGTTATCCTGCGCTTGGAAGAAGAACTAGGAAAAGGAAAAAATATAGCGATAGTTTTATTCTTCGTCGCCGTAAGTAAATACGTAACTAGGAATATGGAAAATTGCATTTTTGGAATTTGCAATAATGCGATGGGCGAACGACGGGAATTGAACCCGCGCATGGTGGATTCACAATCCACTGCCTTGATCCACTTGGCTACATCCGCCCCTTATCCAGCTAAAGGATTTTTTTCTTTTTTCCATTGATCATTATTCTATTTATTCTGACCTCCGTACTTCGATCGAGATATTGGACATAGAATGCCACTCTTTAAAAAGGAAAAAAGGAGTAATCAGCTGTGACACGAAAAAAAACGAATCCTTTTGTAGCTCATCATTTATTGGCAAAGATAGAAAAGGTCAATATGAAGGAGGAGAAAGAAACAATAGTAACGTGGTCCCGGGCATCTAGCATTCTACCCACAATGGTTGGCCATACAATCGCGATTCATAATGGAAAGGAACATATACCTATTTACATAACAAATCCTATGGTAGGTCGCAAATTGGGGGAATTCGTGCCTACTCGGCATTTCACGAGTTATGAAAATGCAAGAAAGGATACTAAATCTCGTCGTTAACTGAATTCTGAATAGAAAGATTAAGAAGAAAAAAAGATTCAAAATAAAGTAAAGGTAGGCGGGGAATAACCTTATTTATGACAAGTTTCAAACTAGTAAAGTATATCCCTAGGATAAAGAAGAAGAAAAGTGGGCTAAGGAAACTCGCAAGGAAAGTTCCAACCGATCGTCTACTTAAGTTCGAGAGAGTTTTCAAAGCACAAAAACGTATCCCTATGTCTGTTTTCAAAGCACAAAGAGTTCTTGACGAGATTCGCTGGCGTTACTACGAGGAAACTGTTATGATACTGAACCTCATGCCCTATCGAGCATCTTATCCCATCTTAAAGTTGGTTTATTCGGCAGCCGCAAATGCTACTCATTATAGGGATTTCGACAAAGCGAATTTATTTATTACTAAAGCCGAAGTCAGTAGGAGTACTATTATGAAGAAATTCAGACCTCGAGCTCGAGGACGTAGTTTCCCCATAAAAAAAAGCATGTGTCATATAACAATTGTACTAAATATAGTAAAGAAATCTAAATAACCTTTAGATCCATCTAAGATTTCGATTCCCAGTAAAAAAAATATAGAATAGAAAAATATGGGACAAAAAATAAATCCACTCGGTTTCAGACTTGGTACAACCCAAAAACACCATTCCTTTTGGTTCGCACAACCAAAAAATTATTCTGAAGGTCTACAGGAAGATAAAAAAATAAGGGATTGTATCAAGAACTATATACAAAAGAATAGGAAAAAGGGCTCGAATAGAAAAATAGAATCAGACTCAAGTTCCGAAGTAATTACACATAATAGAAAAATGGACTCAGGTTCAAGTTCCGAAGTAATTACACATATAGAAATCCAAAAAGAAATCGATACGATCCACGTCATAATCCATATTGGATTCCCAAATTTATTAAAGAAAAAAGGAGCAATCGAAGAATTAGAGAAAGATCTACAAAAGGAAATTAACTCTGTAAACCAGAGATTTAATATTTCTATCGAAAAAGTTAAAGAACCTTATAGACAGCCTAACATTCTTGCAGAATATATAGCTTTCCAATTAAAAAATAGAGTTTCATTCCGAAAGGCAATGAAAAAAGCCATTGAATTAACTAAAAAAGCAGATATAAGGGGAGTAAAAGTAAAAATTGCGGGTCGTCTCGGAGGAAAAGAAATTGCACGCGCCGAATCTATTAAAAAGGGTAGACTTCCCCTCCAAACAATTCGCGCTAAAATTGATTATTGCTGCTATCCAATTCGGACTATCTATGGAGTATTAGGTGTAAAAATTTGGATATTCGTAGACGAAGAATAAGTAATCTTGTCTTCGGATTCTGTCCATTGATAGAATAAAAAATGACAAGAGACTTTTTTCCTGAAATCCCTGCAAAAGAAGAAATTATACCTCTTTCTATAAGATTTAATGAAAATTGATAAATCATTTAATATAATTGCTATGCTTAGTGTGTGACTCGTTATTTTTTTCTTTTTTTTAAGAAAAAAACTTAGTAATTATAGAAAATTAACTAATAACCAACCTATTGCTTCGTATTGTCGAGATCCTAACTAAGAAACAGTCACTATATGAATAAATACCTCTATCATAACATAAATGAGTAGATGTGTCATATAGTTGTAGCAACTGCAATTTTTTCTCTAAAAAAGAAAAGGGATTCTAGGTTGTGAAGCAAAACTAAAGGGATGTGGATAAAGGGAGGGATGATAGAAAGAAGGAAGAGGAAATAAATAAGATATAGGATTCCACTATGTATGGTCTATGAATTACATCATAAAAGGCAATGTGATAAAGCATCAATATAATAAAAATAATAGAGAATTAAAAATTGTAACTTGAAACAAGAACTACAAATTTAAAGCAATAATAAAGAGCCGCCCGGGTTAATAAAACTGAGAAAATTAACTCGGAAAGAAATTTTTTGGAAGCTCCGTTGCGGGATTCAGACCTAACCATTCAAGGAGAAGCAGTGGGAACGACAGAACCTATGATTCCATAGGATTTTATTGAAAAGAATCCTAACACTTCATTGGGTGGGATGGCGGAACAAACCAAAAAAATTGTCTTATTTGGTAAGTTTATAAATTAACAAATAAGACAGGAAAGAGTAAATATTCGCCCGCGAAATTCTTATTGAATTAGAATACTTTACCGCGATTCAATAAGAGTAAAAATAAGGATTTTTTTAAGAAGGATTACATTATCTATAAATATAGAATTTAGATAAATATACACACACATCTGGATATATTCTAGATCTTCTTTTTTGACTATATATTATATTTTTCTGTTTTAACAAATTCAATATAAAAAAAACCGAACTTTTTCTATTATCTATTAATGTGTATCTATCCGTACCGTAATATTTTGGAATATTATGAATTAGAGAAATTTACATGCTTTCTGATTCCATTCGCGAGGAGCTGGATGAGAAGAAACTCTCATGTCCAGTTTTGCAGTAGAGATGGAACTAAGAAAGAGAACCATCGACTATAACCCCAAAAGAACCAGATTTCGCAAACAACATAGAGGAAGAATGAAAGGAAAATCCTGCCGAGGCAATCGTATTTGTTTTGGTAGATATGCTCTTCAAGCACTTGAACCCGCTTGGATCACGGCGAGACAGATAGAAGCAGGACGAAGAGCAATAACACGATATGCACGTCGTGGTGGAAAAATATGGGTACGTATATTTCCCGACAAACCGGTTACACTAAGACCCACGGAAACACGTATGGGCTCGGGAAAGGGGTCCCCCGAATATTGGGTATCCGTTGTTAAACCTGGTCGTATACTTTATGAAATGGGGGGAGTATCTGAAACTGTAGCTAGAGCAGCTATCTCCATAGCTGCCAGTAAAATGCCCATACGAAGTCAATTTATTCGATTAGAGATATAGAACCCTAAAAGGGGTATGGAAGATAAAAAAAAATGCTCGGTTTTTCTTTCTGGAAAGACAATATTTCTTTCATCCTTTTGCATTGAAATAACAAATTGAAATCAAAATAATATGATTCAACCTCAGACCCTTTTAAATGTAGCAGATAATAGTGGAGCTCGAAAATTGATGTGTATTCGAGTCATAGGAGCTGCTGGTAATCAGCGATATGCTCGTATTGGTGATGTTATTGTTGCTGTAATCAAAGACGCATTGCCCCAAATGCCTCTAGAAAGATCCGAAGTAATTCGAGCTGTAATTGTACGTACATGTAAAGAGTTCAAATGCGAAGACGGTATAATAATCCGCTATGATGACAATGCTGCGGTTATAATTGATCAAAAAGGCAATCCAAAAGGAACTCGAGTTTTTGGCGCGATTGCCGAGGAATTGAGAGAATTGAATTTTACCAAAATAGTTTCATTAGCTCCTGAAGTATTATAAATACTAGTAGGCGAAATTGAGACCAAAGAATTAATTTAGTAGATTGTGTTTTACGTATATGTTTTAAAATCCAAAATGAAAAAAAAAAAAAGAAAACATGTTGATTATAGAAAAATTAGGAGGAACCTAGAATTAGAGTCTTATGGGCAAGGACACTATTGCTGATTTACTAACCTCTATAAGAAATGCGGACATGAATAAAAAAGGAACAGTTCGAGTAGTATCTACAAATATTACCGAAAACATTGTTAAAATACTTCTACGAGAGGGTTTTATTGAAAGTGTTCGGAAACATCAGGAACGTAACAGATATTTCTTGGTTTCAACTTTGCGACATCAAAAGAGAAAGACTATAAAAGGAATATATAGAACAAGAACCTTTTTAAAGCGTATCAGCCGACCCGGCTTACGAATTTATACCAACTATCAAGGAATTCCTAAAGTTTTGGGTGGAATGGGAATTGCTATTCTTTCTACTTCTCGAGGAATAATGACAGATCGAGAAGCTCGACTAAACAGAATTGGGGGAGAAGTCTTATGTTATATATGGTAATCGCCCCGCCTATAGTGCTCGAATTCTATCTCGCCCTTCCTATTTTTAAAATAAAAATAGAAAAATAGGAGAAAAAAAATATGACAGAAAAAAAAAATAGGAGAGAAAAAAAAAACCCGAGAGAAGCAAAAGTAACTTTCGAAGGTTTAGTTACGGAAGCCCTACCCAATGGAATGTTCCGCGTTCGGCTAGAGAATGACACCATCATCCTAGGCTATATTTCAGGAAAGATACGGTCTAGTTCTATACGAATACTGATGGGGGATAGGGTCAAAATTGAAGTAAGTCGTTATGATTCAAGCAAGGGACGTATAATTTATAGACTTCCCCATAAGGATTCGAAGCGTATCGAAGACTCGAAGGATAGCGAAGATTTGAAGGATAGCGAAGATTTGAAGGATACCAAAGATTCAAAGGATTAGGTTTTTCTTTTTTTTTCTAGGGTAATAAATTCTAAGTTCTAAAATTCAAGCGAAGAGACTTATTTTTTCCAAAAGATTAGATTCATAGTTTAAAAAAGGATACGGAAATATGAAAATAAGAGCTTCCGTTCGTAAAATTTGTACAAAATGTCGACTGATTCGTAGGCGTGGACGAATTAGAGTCATTTGCTCTAATCCGAAGCATAAACAAAGACAGGGGTAATCTTTCGAAAAAGAACTTTACTTTCTAAAAAGTAAAAAAAAGTACCCGCGGAAATGTTCCAATTCCAAATAAAATAATTTCATTTAAAATAATTAAAGTAAAGGGTTTATTTTACCCTGAAACGGATATCTTTGTATCTTTTTTTCTTTTTTTTATTTCTAACTCATATTTATGAGATAATAAAATATGGCAAAAGCTATACCAAAAATTGGTTCACGTAAGAAAGTGCGTATTGGTTTACGTAGGAATGCACGTTTTAGTTTACGGAAGAGTGCACGTAGAATAACAAAAGGGGTTATTCATGTTCAAGCTAGTTTCAACAATACCATTATAACTGTTACAGACCCACAAGGTCGGGTGGTTTTTTGGTCCTCGGCCGGTACTTGTGGATTCAAAAGCTCAAGAAAAGCATCACCCTATGCTGGTCAAAGAACAGCAGTAGATGCTATTCGTACAGTAGGTTTGCAACGAGCAGAAGTTATGGTAAAGGGCGCTGGTAGTGGAAGAGATGCCGCATTACGAGCCATTGCTAAAAGTGGTGTGCGATTAAGTTGTATACGCGATGTAACACCTATGCCGCATAATGGATGTCGACCGCCTAAAAAAAGACGTCTGTAAAAGAATTAACCCGCTTTCAACTTTCATTTCAAGAGAAATAAACGATTCAATGATAAAATAATAATACTAGTCTATTATGGTTCGAGAGGAGGTAGCAGGATCCACTCAAACACTACAGTGGAAGTGTGTTGAATCAAGAGTAGATAGTAAGCGCCTTTATTATGGTCGTTTCATTCTGTCCCCGCTTAGAAAAGGTCAAGCGGACACCGTCGGTATTGCCTTGCGAAGAGCTTTACTTGGAGAAATAGAAGGAACATGTATCACACGTGCAAAATTTGGGAGCGTGCCGCACGAGTATTCTACAATAGCAGGTATTGAAGAATCCGTACAAGAAATTTTACTAAATTTGAAAGAAATTGTATTGAGAAGTAATCTCTATGGAGTTAGAGACGCATCCATTTGCGTCAAAGGTCCTAGATACATAACTGCTCAAGATATCATCTTACCGCCTTCCGTAGAAATCGTTGATACGGCACAACCTATAGCTAACTTGACAGAGCCCATTGATTTCTGTATTGATTTACAGATCAAGAGAGATCGTGGATATCAGACAGAACTCAGAAAGAACTATCAAGATGGAAGTTATCCTATAGATGCTGTATCCATGCCTGTTCGAAATGTGAATTATAGTATTTTTTCTTGTGGGAATGGAAATGAAAAACACGAGATACTTTTTCTAGAAATATGGACTAATGGAAGTTTAACCCCTAAGGAAGCACTTTATGAGGCTTCTCGTAATTTGATTGATTTATTTCTTCCTTTTCTACACGCGGAGGAAGAGGGCGCTAGTTTCGAAGAAAATAAAAACAGGTTTACTCCACCCCTTTTTACTTTTCAAAAAAGATTAACTAATCTAAAGAAAAACAAAAAAGGAATTCCATTGAATTGTATTTTTATTGATCAATTAGAATTGACTTCTAGAACGTATAATTGTCTAAAAAGGGCCAATATACATACACTATTGGACCTTTTGAGTAAGACTGAAGAAGATCTTCTGAGAATTGACAGTTTTCGTATGGAAGATAGAAAACATATATGGGACACTCTAGAGAAGCATCTCCCAATTGATTTACTTAAGAATAAACTCTCGTTTTAAATCCATTGCAATTTTTTTTCTTCTTCTTTTTCGAGTTAGAATAAAAAGAAAACAATTTAGCATCTTTGGTACAATCTATATTTTCGCGAAATGGATCATAATAAAATGGATTTTAGGTATCTAGGGAAGATTCACTTGGAAGTAACTATTTCCTAGATACCTATGGTACTTCACGGTTGAATGAATCAAAAAATATCTAAAAAAGACCTAAAGTTAATGATTTATCAATGGGTAATGTTGCTCCAATACCTAACCAAAGAGCTACTACAGTACCGATTAAAAAAACGGTCGTAGCTACTGGGCGGCGAAATGGATTTTGGAATTTATTGACATTCTCTAGAAAAGGTACTGTCAATAAGCCTGTTGGCACAGAAACCATTAAAAGAACGCCCAATAACTTATTGGGTACCGTACGGAGTATTTGAAACACGGGAAAGAAGTACCACTCGGGTAATATTTCCAGAGGAGTTGCAAACGGATCTGCCGGTTCACCAATCATTGATGGCTCGAGAACCGCTAAACCTACATTACATGCAATAGTACCTAGAATTACTACTGGAAAAATATATAAAAGATCGTTGGGCCATGCGGGTTCCCCGTAATAATTATGTCCCATCCCTTTAGCTAATTTAGCTCTTAATACAGGATCATTTAAGTCTGGTTTCTTTGTTATTGGGATAGGTGAACTCTTTAGGATCCATCCCCCAAAGGAACCGGACATGAGAATTTATCATCATCCGGCTCGAGCAAGAGTGAAAGAAATAAGACCGCGGAAGATCCTTAATAGAATTAAGGTTTATAATGACTCAATGACTCTAGGCAAGAAAAGCTTTATCAGATTCTCTTTTCCGAAGTTGCACCTACAACTACTCATTGAAAATAATCCTATTCTTATGGGTAAATGCTCAATATCCAAGTGGGCTTACAAATTTGATCATGATCAATTGCTTTGTGGATTGTCTCATGTCTCTTGATTAGTTGGTATTTATCCCCTCAATATCGCAAGTTTCTTACCTCCAAACAAAATATTTACTTGTTACTAATAAAAAATCAAAAAGTTTAGCCTACATTCTTCCTTAGATCCCTTCTTTTACTCCGATAGTATTGCGGATCACAATCGATGCAAAGAAAATGAATGCATTTCCATACTATAATAAAAAGGTAAGTGTAATAAATAGAGAACTGGATCATGTCACATGACTTATTCCATTTCTACTCTATGGGATCTTACGGAGCCTGTTCATGGATGACATGGTTGCGGTATGATCATAGAAGATATTCTCCTCAAGTGAACCAGCCTATCCTTCCTAGGTAGGGGACTTACATGTTGATTGGATGCGGAGACACCTTTGGTTGTGAATTCTAATGTGGCAGATCCAATTCTTTATCTGCATGGCCAAATCAATAATTCAAGTCACACACTCCCATAATCCGCCTTTTTTCTTTCGTAAAATTAACTTCAACTATTTGTATTGTATAAAAATACTTTGGAGTTGAAGAGAAGTATCCAAATGACATGTGTTATTTTACAATAACCCATGCTTGTAGCAATGAAATACCAAAACCTACCCGATATGATATATGATAATTATAATTCTCTATGATATGCCTTCCCTATAAAGGACCCGAAATACCTTGCTTACGTATCATTGGAAAGTGCATTAACATAAATACGGCAGTAAGCAGAGGCAGTACAAAGGTATGTAAACTATAAAAACGAGTCAAAGTGGATTGGCCCACACTAGCACTTCCGCGTAATAACTCCACTAAAGGCGATCCTATTACCGGAATGGCGTCAGGTACACCTGTCACAATTTTGACTGCCCAATAGCCAATTTGATCCCAAGGCAAAGAATAACCAGTTACACCAAATGATGCAGTCAAAACAGCCAAAACCACACCTGTGACCCAAGTTAATTCGCGGGGTTTTTTAAATCCCCCTGTGAGATACACACGAAATACATGCAGGATCATCATTAAAACCATCATACTTGCTGACCATCGATGAACTGATCGGATTAACCAACCAAAGTTGGCCTCGGTCATTATGTATTGAACCGAGGAAAAAGCCTCTGTAACGGTTGGTCGGTAGTAAAAAGTCATAGCAAAACCGGTAGCGACTTGTACTAGAAAACAAGTAAGTGTAATTCCCCCTAAACAATAAAATATGTTGACATGGGGAGGAACATATTTACTAGTTATATCATCTGCAATTGCCTGAATCTCAAGACGTTCCTCAAACCAATCATATACTTTATTGAGATAGGTAACTAACCCGAGTCCCCCTCTAAGAGCCGTATATGAAAATTTCATCTCGTACGGCTCAAGCAGAAACACAAAAATTTTCAACGAATATTAGAAAAAAGGTTCAAAACTTCATCAGCCACTGAATTGGGTCGATTTGCCTTGAAGATATCAAATAAGAAAAATCCGGAATATCTTCTTTGTGATGATAATGCCAAAAAATCTCAAGTTGGCGCGTCTTTCTTTCTTCCTTTCCCTTATGTTGGTCATTAGAGGCTTCTTGACTTTTCTCTTCCCTATAAAGGATTTGTTTTTTTATGCGTAATATAGAAATTATCTTGTTGAGATCCTATGAATCAGTTCAATTAAAACCTTAGATTCATACTAGAGCCACGATGATTTAGTCTCAAGCTAAACAAAAGGCAAGGGTTCTTCGAATAAGAACCGCTTGATAATCATTTATTGAATCAGTGTAATGACTCGACAAAATCGAGAGAAAAAAAGTTGTCTTTTGGGCAAACAAAATTGGAAGGAAGAAAATTTCTTTTTTATTTTTATTTAAGAACTACTTGAATTTTTCAGTCTGGTTGCGAGGTCTTAATAGTGAGTATGAATCATAGTTCCATTTTTTTTTGATCCACTCTATCTATTTCGTGTTCCAGATACTAGAATAAATAATATCTGACGAATTAGAATCATCTTGATAGAGATAACAGGCCCTTTCTATGTATTATCAATAGGATCAATTCTAACAAGTCACACACTCATATTCCAGAGATACCGAAACAAAAAAATTCCGCGGTCGAACTACCATAATATCTAGAAATGTAGATCTTAAACTAGAAAGGCTTTTTTGGATGGAAAAACTCTGACTTCCTAGTTTTAGTTAGTAGAAACCTAATTGGTTAAAATTCCGTCCAGTAAAACGGAAGAATTATAAATTTCTAAAATGATAGATAGGAATATAGCGAATAAAGCCATTGCGATCCCCATAAAAGGAGTAGTCCCCCAACCCGGGGCGACTTTCCCATATTCCGAATTCAAGGGTTTCAGTAAACTACCTGCACCAGTTCGTTTTGGCCTAGGTTTAGAACTATCTTCAACGGTTTGTGTAGCCATAAATTCTATTTAATCATTGGTGTTGACTTTGTATACTATTCCGTTGTAGTTGTAAATACACGATCTTTTCGTAGATCCATTGTAATCTTGAAATTCTATAAAAATGGAAACAGCAACTTTAGTCGCCATCTCCATATCTGGTTTACTTGTAAGCTTTACTGGGTATGCCTTATATACCGCGTTTGGGCAACCCTCTCAACAATTAAGAGATCCATTCGAAGAACACGGAGACTAATTTAAGTAAGAAGTCTCCCAGATAGGGGGACTTCTTACTTAAATGAAATTATTTTATTCTTTTAGTTGGAGTTGGTGGAACCTTAGGTGGTTCTCGGAAGAAGATAGCGAAAAAAATTATCCCTAAAGTCGAAACTAAAAGGAACGTATAAACCAATGCTTCCATAGATTCGATCCTGGTTTATTTACAATTATAACTTCCACACCTATTCATTTGTCATTTGGGATAATTTCCCATATAAAGAAAGAAAAAGAGTCAAAGAAAGGATGGGAGATGTTTCCCATGTCAAATCAAAAAAGAGAGGATTGAAAGATACTATAACAATGTGTATCAAACTGCCTGTTTCCTTGTAGTTGGATCTCCCACTTTTTGGAATGTTCCAAATTCCACTTGAGCATCCAAATCTGGATCAATACCAGCAAAAACATCTCGGAACAATGTTCTAGCGCCATGCCAAATGTGTCCGAAAAAGAAGAGCAAAGCAAAGGTAGCATGACCAAAAGTGAACCAACCCCTTGGACTGCTGCGAAAAACACCATCAGATTTCAAAGTAGCCCGGTCTAATTCAAAAATTTCCCCTAATTGAGAACGCCTCGCATATTTTTTTACAGTAGCAGGATCAGAATAACTTACTCCATTAAGTTCGCCACCATAGAACTCCACCGTTACACCTACTTGTTCAACACTATATTTGGATTCTGCTCTTCTAAAAGGAACGTCTGCTCTAACAATTCCCTCCTCATCTACCAAAACAACCGGAAATGTTTCAAAAAAAGTAGGCATACGGCGTACAAAAAGCTCACGTCCTTCTTTATCTCTAAAGACGGGATGTCCTAACCATCCAACAGCTATTCCATCCCCATTGTCCATTGAGCCTGCTCTGAATAATCCCCCTTTTGCCGGATTATTACCAATATAATCATAAAAGGCTAATTTTTCGGGAATTTTAGACCAAGCTTCTGATAAACTAAGATTTTCGGCTAAACCATTGCTAACTCTTCGATATATTTCTTGCTGAAAGTATCCCTGATCCCACTGATAACGAGTAGGCCCAAATAATTCGATTGGGGTCGTTGCTGACCCATACCACATAGTTCCAGCAACTACGAAAGCTGCAAAAAAAACAGCAGCGATACTACTGGAAAGTACAGTTTCAATATTGCCCATACGTAATCCTTTATATAGACGTTGAGGCGGACGGACACTAAGATGGAATAAGCCCGCTAATATACCCAATGTACCCGCAGCAATATGATGAGAAGCTATTCCCCCCGGAACAAAAGGATCAAAACCTTCTGCACCCCACGCTGGATTTACAGCTTGTACTTTTCCAGTTAGTCCATAAGGATCGGATACCCATATCCCAGGACCATACAAACCCGTTACATGAAATGCCCCAAAGCCAAAGCAAGCCACCCCTGCAAGAAATAAATGAATTCCAAAGATCTTGGGCAAATCCAAAGAGGGTTTTCCCGTCCGCTCATCAGAGAATATTTCTAGGTCCCAATATACCCAATGCCAGATCGCTGCCAAGAAACACAAGCCAGAAAACACAATATGCGTACCTGCCACACCTTCATAACTCCAAATACCCGGATTTGTTACAGTTCCTCCTGAAATACTCCAACCACCCCACGAATCCGTTATTCCTAAACGAGTCATGAAGGGAATTACGAACATACCTTGTCTCCACATTGGATCCAGAACAGGATCAGAGGGATCAAAAACTGCTAATTCGTATAAAGCCATTGAGCCAGCCCAACCAGAAACTAGAGCTGTGTGCATTATATGCACCGCAAGCAATCGACCCGGATCATTCAATACGACAGTATGAACACGATACCAAGGCAAACCCATGGAAATACCCCTTTAGCAAAGAAAAATAGACACGATGTCGCTTTATTTTATCGCATTGAAAAAGACTATCCATATCCTATGTACCTAACCCTTCTAGGGGATTCTGTGTCAGAAAGCGCGAATATTTATTTCATTCCATTAAAAATAAGAAGCCAATTCTGTTCATAAGAAGAAAGAGAAGCAGATCTATTCTATACTCGATAAGTGCCAATATGCAATGGGTAACTTGGCCAATTTGGAAAAAACGAAGAATAGATCGCTACCCCTCTTTGTTTAGCATTCAAATCACCCATTCCCTTTTCTTTATTCAATCTGTCTTACATTCCTTATATGTATAACCTTTCAATCTACGTATTAATAGAATCTATAATATTCATATAGAATAAGAATAAAAATTAAGACAATAAACTGCGGATTCTTTCTTTCTGTTCCATTCTTACGTTTCCATATTAAAGTGTGGTTTTCTTACTTAAATTTAATAATATTAATCTAATATGCCCATTGGTGTTCCAAAAGTACCTTACCGGATTCCTGGAGATGAAGAAGCGACTTGGGTTGACTTATACAATGTTATGTATCGAGAAAGGACACTTTTTTTAGGTCAAGAGATTCGTTGCGAGATCACGAATCATATTACAGGTCTCATGGTATATCTGAGTATAGAAGATGGAATTAGTGATATTTTTTTGTTTATAAACTCCCCAGGCGGGTGGCTAATCTCAGGAATGGCTATTTTTGATACGATGCAAACGGTGACACCAGATATATATACAATATGCCTCGGAATAGCCGCCTCCATGGCGTCCTTCATTCTGCTTGGAGGAGAACCCACCAAGCGTATAGCATTCCCTCACGCGAGGATTATGCTTCACCAACCTGCTAGTGCTTATTATCGGGCAAGGACACCAGAATTTTTACTAGAAGTAGAAGAGTTACACAAAGTTCGCGAAATGATCACAAGGGTTTATGCAGTAAGAACAGGCAAGCCTTTTTGGGTTGTATCCGAAGACATGGAAAGGGATGTTTTTATGTCAGCAGACGAAGCCAAAGCTTATGGACTTGTCGATATTGTAGGGGATGAAATGATTGACAAGCACTGCGATACTGATCCAGTGTGGTTTCCAGAAATGTTTAAGGATTGGTAGTGTCCGGATTTCTTGTAAAGTTATTTCACAGCTAAATTCGTGTTTTCCTCGATTTAATAGAAAATAGAAAGACTTCATGATGAGCAATCATCAGGTTAAGATGGATCTAAACCAATCCATTTTTTTCTATATACATACAACATGCCGACGGTTAAACAACTTATTAGAAACGCAAGACAGCCAATACGAAATGCTCGAAAAACGGCCGCGCTTAAAGGATGCCCTCAGCGTCGAGGAACATGTGCTAGGGTGTATGTGCGACTCGTTCAGATCATGACTTCAAACAAATATAAAAAAAATTGAAGTATCCATGATTAGTACCAATGAATAGGATATAGCTTCTCTATCCTAGATTTCTATGGTATATGGAATTTATGGTTTCCTTTGGTGCAAATCCAATTATCTAAATTGGAAATAAGAAGCAATTCTCCCATTGGTAGCAAATGGTTATCCATTAAGCGGAGGAAATAGTAATAAAAAGAAAAAGGCTTATGCTCCTTTATCTTAAAAGAACGGACTAACAGGGTCAGCTACTTAGCCAACTTTCATAATTAAATACCGTCACTGTATGGATAACTCTTATTGTGAAAAGAGCTATTTACTCTATAATGGATAGGTAGAGCCAAAGAATGTGGACTATACAAGTTCGCAATACCTTTTGATGAAAGAAAGGGCTCCGGTGTATAGAGAGGGCCTCACCGTTTAAAAGGGAACCATAGAAACGATGGAACCCACTATTTTTTTTAGTATTATTAGAATGAATTTGTTATTTCGTATAGAAATAACTGAACGGAGTGGAATAAAAAATCGTGGTTGGGAAGGTTACTATAGCAAAAGCCATTGGAATTAATATTTTATATATCGGAATAATTAGTTTTGTTATTAATGAGAAAAAGGGTGGCTAAAAGAAGAGAAATCATTAGTTATTCATTAAGGTTAATTTGATTCAATGACCAGAGTTCCGCGAGGATATATAGCCCGGAGACGACGAACAAAAATGCGTTCATTTGCCTCAAACTTTAGAGGGGCTCATTTAAGACTTAATCGAATGATTACCCAACAGGTAAAAAGAGCTTTTGTTTCCTCTCATCGAGATAGAGGTAGGCAAAAGAGGGATTTTCGTCGTTTGTGGATCACTCGGATAAACGCAGCAACGCGGGTATATAAAGTATTCGATAGTTATAGTAAATTAATACACAACCTGTACAAGAAGAAATTGATTCTTAATCGTAAAATGCTTGCACAAGTAGCTGTATCAAATCCAAATAATCTTTACACGATTTCCAATAAAATAAAGATCATCAATTAAAGGTATAAATAAAGTAATATACTGGAATAATAAAAGATGAATTCCCGGAGAGGGAACTCCGGGAAGATACAATAAATTAAGATTAAGTGGTAGGAATCAACGAGCTGGATTACTTTCTTTATAATATATATAGGTCTGGCCCTTTCGAATTCGAATAAAACATCAACAATCGGAACTTAAGTTCCGGTTGTTGTTTCTTAAATTTTGGTTGTTGTTTCTTAAGTTTCGATTGGAATTGTACTTTTGCGTTAATTGAGGAATATGTCTATTTTTTCTGGGTCTAGAACCTGTAATTATTGAAATTGACTGGGCTTGAAATTGCTTTTCGTTCTCATAGTTACGAAACGGTAAGAAAGATAAAATACGAGCCTGTTTTATAGCAAGAGTAATTAATCGTTGTTGTTTCAAGGTTAATCTATTTATTCGTCTCGATAATATTTTTCCTTGTTCACTAATAAATCTATTAATTAAACTCATGTTTCTATAATCAATTCGATCTCCCGGGCCAATCCGGGGACGCCTACGAAAAGGTTGTTTAGATTTACGAAAAGGTTGCTTGAATTTACGAAAAGTTTGCTTGGATTTACGAAAGGGTTGCTTGGATTTATTAAAAGTTTGCTTGGATTTACTAAAGGGTTGCTTAGATTTAAGAAAAGGTTGTTTAGATGTATACATGATTTATTCCTTATTTAAAATTTGAAAATTTGAAAATTCACTTCTTTATTTTATTAATTTAGGATCCAGAAGAAGTAGTTTTTCTTTGATCCATATCTTATTTGATTCATATTATAGTATATGAATACCCTCTATACATATGAAATAATATCTACCGGAAATCAGATGAGTTGATTTGTATTTTGTATTCTATACTATGTTTTCTTTATATATTAAATATGAAGTTCTTACTCTTTCTGTTGTTTGGAAAGATCAAACACACGATGTTCCTATTTCTTTATTTCGTGATGAGTCGTATGCTTGCGACAATAACGACAAAATTTTTTGAATTCTAATTGTCCGGGTGTATTGTGGCGATTCTTTTGAGTACTATATCTAGAAATCCCCGTCGATTCCTCATTGGCACCTTTTCGAACACAACTGATGCATTCCAAAATAACTCTGATTCTAACATCTTTTCCCTTGGCCATGAACCTCCTTTTCTTTTTGGATTGACTTAACTTAATTCTTCTACTTATTCTTTTATTCTTCTATTTTGAATCCGAAGAAGAAGAATAAAATTCATTAGAATAATTTTTTTTTATTCTTTAATTAAGTAATAAAAAATAGAGAAATAATTAAAGAATACAATCCTTGTCGAATTAGCAAAGATTTTGGTTCGAAATCCTTTCATTTAATTAGCCAGCCCCGCCTTTTCTATGCTCTGATTTCTGAGGCCTTATTTAGCTTGGGTACCCCTTTAAATTGAATTTCTATTTTCAAAAATGGGGTTTACCAAATTTTTAATGACTCTGAGGTTCAACCCAATCCATCTTTTCTTTCTTTTTCCTTCCGATACTAAAAAAAGATTGAAAAGGATCAAATTTTGTCATATCACGAAGAAATCTATCCCTCCCATAGCAATAACTAGAATTAAAAAAAAGGGAATGACAAAGCATCTGGGAATAAACGATTAATTTCTATCAATAAACCTGCTAAAGCACCAAACCATAGAGTACTTAGCACGGGTGCTACAGAGAGATATGTTTTTATATCCCGCATTGAAAATCCTCCTTCCTTGTTGGAATACATATATGATCATAAACTCTTGCCCAAGATTGTTATGCTATATATAAAATGAACCATATCGACGAAATTTTCCTATCCCTAAAAAAGAAAAAGATGACCCCTTCTTCCTATATATTACCAAGGAAAAGTAATCCTTCTTTTATAGGCGAAATTATATTGGATTTTATATGTATATAATTCCTTAATTATATGAGACCAAAAAGAAGAAATGACACGAGGGTTCTATATATAGATAGAGAAAGAAAGAAGAAGAAAATTATGATGTGGAAAAGAAGACAGGAATTGTGTACAATGGCATTGTACAACAATTTAATTTGGAAAAGGGATGTAGCGCAGCTTGGTAGCGCGTTTGTTTTGGGTACAAAATGTCACAGGTTCAAATCCTGTCATCCCTACCTATTACTTCTTTCTTCTTTATAGGCAGTAGCGACGAGATCAATTAAAGTAAAGTGGGTATAACTTGAATTTGTGGAGACTATACGTACGTGAGATACATTAGGAATAGAAAAAGATTTTCTTTTTGAATGAATGAAAGCGCTCTTAGTTCAGTTCGGTAGAACGCGGGTCTCCAAAACCCGATGTCGTAGGTTCAAATCCTACAGAGCGTGATTCCATCTATTTTATGTCGAAGCAGAGTAAAATAACTTAACAAAATTGAATTGTAACTCCAATTTCAATTTGACCTCCTCTCTGGTCTGGAGGAGGTCAATCAAAAAAAAAAAATGACTCAATCAAAGATCCAACTGATCCCCACGCCTGTATTGCAAATACGCAGTCACGAATAATCCCGCTAAAGTAATAGGAATTAGGCCTAAGACGATTCCAAATAGAAAAACTTCAATCATTTCGATTTGTTCGAGGGGATAAAAAAAGAGGTACGATCTATCCCTAAATAGTACTCTAAATTATCCACGAATCTCAATGACCAAGAAAAGAATTCCTAATTAGTCTGGAAAAGAGTCGTAGAATGCCAGGAATCCCAAAGAAAGATTTTTCTTTTCTGAATTATAATTATTCAGTCAATTCAAATAAGGCGTATCTTGTTCAAGCCAATAAATAGAGCTGGGGTTATAGTTAAAGCAGCCAGTAGAAAACCAAAATAACTAGTTAAAGTAAGCATGAAAGAGTTAAATTCCATTTATTTTTTTTTACTACACTACATATGTTGGTAAAGCATTTACCTAAGTTATGGAAAATTCATAATTCATCAGTTATTTTAGATAATACTAAAAAACAAGATAGAGTAAGATACAGAAGTGTAAAAGAAAGTGGATTCATCAGATGATACATGAGTCCCTAATTCCGAATCAAGAGATTTGTTGTGGAATTTGTCAATTGAGTAAAGTAATAATATTAAGAACTAGATCATCTAACCCCATTGAATGAAAAAAAGAAATTCAATTTTCAGGGAAATTTTTGAATAAGAGATAAATAAACAATTGAATTTGAAAAAAAAAACTTCTTTCTATTTTGGATAATTTCTTTTTCAATAGGACCCTCTTTTTGGAGTGAACGATCGAATATTCCCCTATTCCTTCTTATTTTAACTGATTGTATTCCATATGGAATAAGAGGAGAACAAAAGCATTCCACGACCTGCCAAGGGGCTGTTAAAAAAAAAAAAAAAAGAAAGCTCTTCCTTGAATTTACTTTATTTTTATTCCTTTTTCGAACTCCAACCAAAGTAGATTCGAAGACGAGTCACTTCAATTATCCTTTTAAGTTCTATTCTATCTTCTGTCTTTCCCTATTTCATCTCGTAAAGTTCCGCGCTCGCAGTTTGGTCAAGAAAGTTAGACCTAATCCAACAAACAATACAAGGATGAATTACGAATTATGAAAGGATAGATTTCACATATACTTGTCCTTGTATTGTGTCAGTATGAGAATATCCTTCCTAAATTATTTATCCAAACCTATTGATCATTAACTTAGATTTTCCCAAGATTTTGGCTGCTATTCCGAATTACTCTATTATTCCGAAGCCAATGAAAAGTAAGTAGAACCTACAAAAATGGGGTTTTCTATTGATGCCTTGAATAACATATAGCTTACCTATAGACAAAAAAAAAATAAAAAAGTAATTATGTTTCGGAACCAGGCAAAACCAGATTGCTGTGCCATAGGAAGGATAGCTATACTAATTCGGTATACTCAAAATACACCTTTGGTACAAAATTGACAATCTCACAAGGATGAAATATCAGTAATTTTCTATTTACTGGTCGATCCCATCTTTTACGGAATCAATTCCTTTTTTGAATGTACAAAAATTTTGGGAGTTCAGCATGTCTGGAAGCACGGGAGAACGTTCTTTTGCTGATATTATTACCAGTATTCGATACTGGGTTATTCATAGCATTACTATACCTTCCCTATTCATTGCGGGTTGGTTATTTGTCAGTACGGGTTTAGCTTATGACGTGTTTGGAAGTCCTAGGCCAAACGAGTATTTCACGGAAAGCCGACAAGGAATTCCGTTAATAACCGACCGTTTTGATTCTTTAGAACAACTCGATGAATTTAGTAGATCCTTTTAGGAGGCCCTCAATGACCATAGATCGAACCTATCCTATTTTTACAGTGCGATGGCTGGCTATTCACGGACTAGCTGTACCTACTGTTTTTTTCTTGGGATCAATATCAGCAATGCAGTTCATCCAACGATAAAACAAATTCCAACTATAGAACTATGACACAATCAAACCCGAATGAACAAAATGTTGAATTGAATCGTACCAGTCTATACTGGGGTTTATTACTCATTTTTGTACTTGCTGTTTTATTTTCCAATTACTTCTTCAATTGAGAGAAAGAAAGAGACTAATAAGAATTCTCTTATCCCATTTGGAAGGATACCATCCTTATAACTACCCATGACTGTTTTTGTCTCTAGCATGACCAATTGATAAAATGTGGAGGAAAGTAGGGGAAATGGCCGATACTACTGGAAGAATTCCTCTTTGGCTGATAGGTACTGTAGCTGGTATTGCTGTGATTGGTTTAGTAGGTGTTTTCTTTTATGGTTCATATTCTGGATTGGGTTCATCTCTATAGTAATCGGAGGGACCAGATTGTAAACATGAAAAAGTAGGAGCTTAGCGGGTCCTTACCCCCCTTTATCTGATTAGAGCGGAAAGGACCCGCGGAATTTTTATTTTACTCTTATAACGCGAATTGAATCTATTCGATTCACTCTTATGAAGCAACAAGAAAAAGAGATCACTCGAGGATCCAATATCTTATTCCACGAAGGAAGTATCCTGAAAATCCTTGATTTAGTTTCGAGTAATAAACTAATAAAACCTTAATCAAAACTATTCAACTAGCCTAAAAATAAAAAAACCTTCAATGGAAGAGTTTACTTTTTTTTTGCAAAATTTCTGTAAATTTGAAGTTGAACTTAATTAAACAAGCCAAGCAATTTGCTCACAATCACAAGAAATTTTTCCCCCGCCATATTTTCTTCCCCTCTGTTTGTCCACTACCTCGGCTAAACCTAAGCAAAAGAAAAAGAGGTCCAAGAGACAGACCCGAATAAAGAAGAAATAGTAATCTTTGACGAATTAGGAAGAAAAAGGATTCTTATTTTGATACAAGAAGAATCGGCACAAGAAAAAGGCTTTTTCTTGTGCCGAATAGACGATTAAGAAGACCTGCAATCCCTCCGAAAAAGAAGAAATTTTAATTTGATTGTTCTCGCCTTTGCCTTGGATTCTCTTCTTTTGCATGGGATATAAATAAGGAATTCCAGACATCTCATAAACAAAAAGCAGTCTAAACAAAAAAAGGATTTCCAAAATAGATCATAGATAATTCTAGCAATTGCCAATAAATCGAGGCTTTTTACCAACTTGATGGTAAGAAATCCCGGGACCTAGAAATTCATTTCGTACAATTGAACCTTTTCAAACTGTTTCTTTTTGAGAACCAAAAAAACTTGTGCCAAAATAACGGATGCGAAGAAGAACAAAAGGCCTTGGACACGTAATGGATCCTGAAGCACGATTTCTGCGTCCCCCTGACCAAAACCTCCCACATTAGGATTGCTTGTTAATGGTTGATCAAGCTTGATGGATTCCCCCTCTGAAACAAGAAGTTCTGGTCCGGGAGGTATAATATCAATCACTTGGCGTCCATCTGATGCATCAACTATGGATATTTCATACCCCCCCTTTTCTTTACGTAGTATTTTTCTTACTATACCTGTTGACGTAGCATTATAGACTGTATTGTTACTCTTGCTACCATCAGGATAGATCTGTCCTCTTCCTCGGTTTCCCCCTACATATATGGGATATTTTAAGAAATGAGCATCTTTCTTCGTAGCAGGATCAGGGGAAAGAATGGGAAAGACAATTTCACTATATTTCTTACCGGGAACAGGGCCTATCACAAGAATGTTTTTTTTATCGGGACGATAACTCTGAAAAGCAAGATTTCCTATCTTTTCTTTTAACTCAGGGGAAATACGATCGGGCGGCGCTAATTCGAATCCCTCGGGCAAAATAAGAACAGCACCTACATTCAACCCTCCCTTTTTTCCATTAGCAAGAACTTGTTTCAATTGCATATCATAAGGAATTCGAAGAACTGCTTCAAATACAGTATCGGGAAGCACAGCTTGGGGAACTTCAATATCGACGGGCTTGCTAGCTAAATGGCAATTGGCACATACAATTCGTCCAGTTGCTTCTCGTGGGTTTTCATAACCCTGCTGCGCAAAAATGGGATATGCATTTGAAATAGATGTCCGAGTTATTACGTATATCATGATCGATACAGAAATCGATCGAGTTATCTGTTCCTTTACCCAAGAAAAAGTATTTCTATTTTCCATGTCCAATCGCAGATCCCAGAATTTCTACAATAAATTAGATAGGTAGCTAAGCTAATCTAGTTCCCTATACACGAATCTGTTGTCATTCTACTGCAACAGTTGTACTGCAATGATGAATACCTTAAAGTAGGTATAAATAGAAAGAATTTTGCTAAAATGGAAAAGGGCTTTCTTTCTAAAAAAAGATGCTTGCTAATTTGATTAATATTAATATCGGGAGATCAAATGAATTTATGCTTCACTAATTGAATGATAAATGACTACAAGCGAAGGAGATAGACGATTTAAACAAAAAAAGACCCAAAATTTCAAACATGTATCTAGAATTACTGGAAAACTACAAACAAAAATAGTGAAAATAAGCTCGTTAGGAGCCCATCCAAAATCGTTGTAGACCCAACGAATTACTAGTTCCCAACCACGGGTGGAGTGAAATCCAACAAAAAAATCAGTAACTAAAAGAATAAAAAAAGCTTTTATTGAGTCATTTAAATTATAGAAGAATTCCTGAACCCAAGAATTCAAAATGACAAGTTCCTCTTTACCCAGAAAAAAAGAACCACTTAGAATAGCCAAACAGATTATATTTGTCGAGAAATGCAAAATGGTATGGAGATGATCCTCATTATTTATTTTGACCCATTGTATTATTTCCTTGTGTATTCCTGTAGGAGGTTTTTGTACATGTGTCTTTAGTTTCCCTTTTATCATCTCGTCCAAGAGAGAAAGTTCTTCTAATTCTATGAATCTTTCTAGAATCCTTTTCTCTTGAATATCAGTTAAGAGAGTTTCGGATTGCCTGGTATTCCACCAATTCTTAATCCAAAGTTCCAGACATTTGTTAAATGAGGAAGAGACCCCCCAAGGCAAAAGTACGATAAATACAAGATATAGTAAAGAAGGCAATGCTTTCTTTTTTTTCATTTTTGATCTGTAAATGGAGTTGTTAATGAATATGCTTCATTCGCTGACTCTATTCCATTCCCTGACTCTATATGATGATATTTCTATTTCATGATATTTCTATTTCTTTGAAGCAAAAACTCTATAGGTTTGATACCCTGTATCTATTCTTCTTTTTTGTATATTAGTTATTAGTGGAATTTCAGTGCATTGGGTTCTTTCTTAGATCTAGATGGAATGAAATAGTGAAATAGAATAAAAAAAAAGCCCTTTCGGATGAAAAAGGAAGAATAGTATGCGATATATCTAACTTGGATAAAAAAAAATTAAAAGCAAATTTCTCTTATCCTCGTTTGTTCCTTCCTTTAGATAAATACTTAAAAATCCCCTTACAATAACAAATCCAATTTAGAAGGGACTTCCTCCCTGTGTTGAGAAAACTTTTCTTCTTCCAATTCTTCTTTTCTTCATTCAACTCAGTTCAAAAAAGATACCTCAAAATACTTCAATTGGTACGCGCAAGAAATAGGCCAATTCGGCAGCTTTTTGTTCAATTTCTCGTGGAGTAAAAAATTTATCATCAGTACGAGTCAAGGGAATGATCCCCTGGCCCCGGATTTCCATATAAAGAATACGACGAGGATAAAGACCCTCTTTAACCTGAATTCTAATTGATTGGATATCCCGCATAAGGAATCGAAGGAAGACGCGACGTTTTATTCCAGGGAATCCCCAACGAAAAATGCACACTATTCCCTCTTTTCTATCGAATCGGTCATAACCACTACCTACATTCCACAAAATAGTACACCACAAGTAGGAGCTAATGAATAGGCCTGCGATTCCGTAGAAAGACATCACGACCCCCTGCGGAAAAAAAAGAATTTCTTGAGATGGAAGTATAGATATAATATTCTTACCAAGATAACTGGAAATCCCAACCGATAAGAATCCTAGTGAACCTAGAAAAAGAATACAGGCCCAGAAAAAATTACCCCTTTTTCGAGAACCTTTTAGAAGTTCTACCCATATGTGTTCTGATCGCCAATTCATATTAGATATACTAAATCCAGCAGCGGTCGATTGAAATTGAGAGAATAAGCTAAATAATTTTGACTTTACTTTTTTTGATTCTGAAATCGCCTTCAGCAACTAGTACTCCTGTGAAATAATAGGTTAGATACATTGACTTTCTATTCAAAAAATATTCGTTGATTCAATTAAAATAAATAAAATAAAACTCGCTATACCTGGCTCTGCATATTCATGCATTTATGCTCGTAGCCTATATCCGCATCCATAACCGTTTTTCATTTGTGTGTAGAAAGTGTGTGTAGAAAAAGCCACATACCCTACCATATTATATTACTTACACTAAAAAATACTAGACAATCTTATTTTTTTGCACATAAAGAAATAAAGAAGTCATTGCAATTGCCGGAAATACTAAGCCTACTAAAGGCACGAAAATAGAAGGTAAGTTTAAATCCGTCATGGAATAGGTGTCTCAATTCAAATTTACTATTTCTATCTAGTCGAAAAATATCTTAAGATTCTTATGATATAATTAAGTATATCTATTATAAGGAATATTGACTATTGTATTGTATTTTTTATTTTTAGTTTGAAAAATATTCTGTAAAAAAAATGAAAGGATAATAAGAAAATTCCAAAAAAGGAGAACTAATTAAAAAGATTTTATTTTGATTTTCCCATCCTCATGGCCTTTCTATCTTTCTAATCTAATTTGAAATTGGATTCAAAAGAAAGCGGTTAGAATTTACTTCCTGCATACATACTTCTCTAGAAGCGCATACAATAATGCGTGGTAAAGGCGGAAAAATAGTATATTCAATCAAAATCAAAGGGCAAATTATCTTACCTACTATAGATCCCCTACTACCCTCTTAGACTTTAAAAGGCGATATACCACCCAAAGAAAGGGTATGAAAATGCCGGGTGGAGTTAGCTTTTCGACGAAGACCTGTCCCGTGCAGCGAAGCCCTGTTAGTAAGACCCCCCGCAATAATGGATTATAGAAGAATATTATTCCAAATACTCCTCTGGACGCATATAGTAGCATTGCGATTCCGAATCTTTTTTATTTATGAATATGAACAGAAAAAATTCATTGTATCGTTGGGTCGGAGCGGAGGTTTGGTCCAGAAAAATTAGAAACAAAACGTCTACTCTACCGCATTGAAGTCTATAGCGCTGTATTTCCACGAAAGTATAATTCTTACCATCAGGATACGATCCTTTCTTTTGAACTAAACGTCTCTACGATGGGTCCAGGTTCTATGTCCAATCCCAAATCAAGGATTTCTCGCTCTTGATCGGAGTCATAAACTAAAAAAAAACTACCTTTTTATCCTTTTTCTCAAGGTTATAGAAAACTTCCTTATCTAGTTCTAGCATTTTGAAAAAAAAAAAATGCTTCTTTTTTTACACACAGTTCGAGTCACTTGTTGACTCACGATTACGCCTGTTAAAAGTTTCAAACGTCCTCTTTTTTGAAATTGAAAGAGAGTCCTATAAAAAGGTCTAACTTCCAAACTATGTCTTTTTTCATTCATTCTCCTTTAGTTTTTTTCTCTATCTAGAAGTGGAATAGAATAACCCGGTTGAAGGGTAATGATCATACGTCTGTAATGCATTGTATGGCCCAGAATAGGTCCTATTCTTCTACCTTTTCCAGGTAGTCGATGGCTATTCACAGCTACCACCTTAACACCAAAGAAGAGTTCGACCCAATGCTTTATTTCTGTCTTAGTGAATCCCGATTCGACATTAAAAGTATATTGATTCTTTCCCAATAAACGAAGACTTTTTTCTGTAAATACTGCGTATTTGATTCCATTATCATTATCATATGATAATACTATATTTTATTATTTTATTATTTTATTTGTATTTCTTTATTGTATTATACCTTAATATATATATTCTAGATATATAGAATAGACGAATCTCAATTTGTCAAGTCTCATGATCATATCATGATCTATTTTTATTCGGCTCAATCTTTTTTTTCTAAAAAAGATTGAGCCGAGTTTAATTGCAATCAATTAGAAGAATAAAGAAGAATTACTGCATTTCATAACTGATTTTTTTCTCTTTTTATTTCGTTTCTTTTTTATTTATACCTTCTTTATCTTTAGTTTTATCTAGTTAATCAATAGTATCTACCGGCTCGAACTCGAATTTGATCGCCTTCCATACTTCACAAGCTGCGGCTAGTTCAGGACTCCATTTGCAAGCTGCTCGGATAATTTCATTACCTTCGCGAGCAAGATCGCGCCCTTCGTTACGAGCTTGTACACAGGCTTCTAAAGCCACTCGATTAGCTGCTGCACCAGGTGCATTTCCCCAAGGATGTCCTAAAGTTCCTCCACCAAATTGTAATACAGAATCGTCCCCAAAGATTTCGGTCAGAGCTGGCATATGCCAAACATGAATACCACCTGAAGCTACCGGTATAACACCTGGCATGGATACCCAGTCCTGAGTGAAAAAGATACCGCGAGCACGATCTTTTTCAATAAAATCATCGCGCAATAAATCAACAAAACCTAAAGTCATTTCGCGTTCCCCTTCTAACTTACCTACTACTGTACCGGAGTGGATATGATCTCCCCCAGACATACGCAATGCTTTAGCTAATACACGGAAATGCATACCATGATTTTTCTGTCTATCAATAACTGCATGCATTGCACGGTGAATGTGAAGAAGTAGGCCATTGTCGCGGCAATAATGAGCCAAAGTAGTATTTGCGGTGAATCCCCCAGTTAAGTAGTCATGCATTACAATAGGAACCCCTAATTCTCTTGCAAATACAGCTCTCTTAATCATTTCTTCACATGTACCCGCAGTCGCATTCAAGTAATGCCCCTTGATTTCACCGGTTTCGGCCTGTGATTTATAAATAGCTTCGGCACAAAAGACAAAACGGTCTCTCCAGCGCATAAATGGTTGTGAGTTTACGTTTTCATCATCTTTGGTAAAATCAAGTCCACCACGTAGACACTCATAACACGCTCTACCATAATTTTTTGCGGATAATCCCAATTTTGGTTTAATAGTACATCCCAATAAAGGACGACCGTACTTGTTCAACTTATCTCTTTCAACTTGGATACCATGAGGCGGGCCTTGGAAAGTTTTTGAATAAGTAGGGGGAATTCGTAGATCCTCCAAACGTAGAGCACGTAGGGCTTTGAAACCAAATACGTTACCTACAATGGAAGTAAACATGTTAGTAACGGAACCCTCTTCAAATAGGTCTAATGGATAAGCTACATAACAGATCCATTGGTTGTCTTCCCCAGCAACAGGCTCGATGTGATAGCATCGTCCTTTGTAACGATCAAGACTGGTAAGTCCATCAGTCCAAACAGTTGTCCATGTACCAGTAGAAGATTCGGCAGCTACTGCAGCCCCTGCTTCTTCGGGCGGAACCCCAGGCTGAGGACTTACTCGGAATGCTGCCAAGATATCAGTATCCTTAGTTTCATACTCTGGGGTGTAGTAAGTCAATTTATAATCTTTAACACCAGCTTGAAATCCAACACCTGCTTTAGTTTCTGTTTGTGGTGACATAAGTCCCTCCCTATAACTCTTGAATTAAGAATTCTCACAATAACAGGGTCTACTCGATGTTAATTAGGCGTAAATGAAACTTTAGCAAAAATCTCGTAAAACAAAAAGGATATTCAATTAATATAATATCAACTCATTAAAGAAAATTGAGGGCATGCTTAGGTTAATGAATATGTTTCATTCATATATAATGCGTACACCCTGTGTATGTTCTATCCTATAGGAATTCCAATATAGGAATTCGATAGGAATTGAGTTGTTGTTATGGTAAGTTAACACGGTTCGTTATTAAACCATGGATTTGATTTACCAAATCCATAATTATTGTATACTCTTTGATAGATATAGCGCAACCCAAATTAATTCCTAATCCTTATTTTACAAGTTCTTAATAGTTCTCTTTTCTTATTTTGAATGCAAATACCTAACTAAATACTAATAAAATTCTTTGTTGACAGCAATCTATGCTTCACAGTAGTATATATTTTGTATATCGAAGTCCTAGATAGGAAAGTAGAGTAGGCACAGATCCTCCACAAAAGGCAAAATGTATATGAAAAAAAAGATTGATTGAACTTTCCAATGGACTCATTCCATGAGTAAACGATTGAATGGATTCGCTTGGGCAACGAAATCAAGTCCTGGTCCCCTTTTCTCTCTTATTGAATTAACTAATTCATTTCCTTTTTACTTTTGGATTTTTTTTGATTTGATTTGGCATTATTCAACAATAAAAAAAGAAAAATTTCGACAAATTCCTTTTTTTTAATTATGTGATAATTATGAGAACCAATCCTACTACTTCTCCTCCCGGGGTTTCCACAATTGAAGAAAAAAGTACAGGTCGTATCGATCAAATTATTGGACCCGTGCTGGATGTCACTTTTCCCCCAGGCAAGTTACCTTATATTTATAACGCTTTGGTAGTCCAGAGTAGAGACACTGCCGATAAGCAAATTAATGTGACTTGTGAGGTACAACAATTATTAGGAAATAATCGAGTTAGAGCTGTAGCTATGAGTGCTACGGACGGGTTGATGAGAGGAATGGAAGTGATTGACACGGGAGCTCCTCTCAGTGTTCCGGTCGGTGGAGCTACTCTCGGACGAATTTTCAACGTTCTTGGGAGCCTGTTGACAATTTGGGTCCTGTAGATAGTAGTGCAACGTTCCCTATTCATAGATCTGCGCCTGCCTTTATCGAGTTAGATACGAAATTATCCATCTTTGAAACAGGTATTAAGGTCGTCGATCTTTTAGCTCCTTATCGACGTGGAGGAAAAATAGGACTATTTGGGGGGGCTGGAGTAGGTAAAACAGTACTGATCATGGAATTAATCAATAACATTGCTAAAGCTCATGGGGGCGTATCCGTATTCGGTGGAGTAGGGGAACGGACTCGTGAAGGAAATGATCTTTATATGGAAATGAAGGAATCCGGAGTAATTAATGAAAAAAATATTGAGGAATCAAAGGTAGCTCTAGTCTATGGCCAAATGAATGAACCACCGGGAGCTCGTATGAGAGTTGGTTTAACTGCCCTAACTATGGCGGAATATTTCCGAGATGTTAATAAGCAAGACGTGCTTTTATTTATCGATAATATCTTTCGTTTTGTTCAAGCAGGATCAGAGGTATCCGCTTTATTAGGGAGAATGCCCTCCGCAGTGGGTTATCAACCTACTCTTAGTACAGAAATGGGTTCTTTGCAAGAAAGAATTGCTTCTACTAAAAGGGATCTATAACTTCGATTCAAGCAGTTTATGTACCTGCAGACGATTTGACCGACCCTGCCCCTGCCACAACATTTGCACATTTGGATGCTACTACCGTACTTTCCAGAGGATTAGCTTCCAAGGGTATTTATCCAGCAGTAGATCCTTTAGATTCAACCTCGACTATGTTACAGCCTCGGATCGTTGGCAACGAACATTATGAAACTGCGCAAAGAGTTAAGGAAACTTTACAACGTTACAAAGAACTTCAGGACATTATCGCAATTCTTGGCTTGGATGAATTATCGGAAGAGGATCGTTTAACTGTAGCAAGAGCAAGAAAAATTGAGCGTTTCTTATCACAACCGTTCTTTGTGGCAGAAGTTTTTACTGGTTCTCCAGGAAAGTATGTTGCTCTTGCGGAAACTATTAGGGGATTTCAACTAATCCTTTCCGGAGAATTAGACGGCCTACCTGAACAGGCTTTTTATTTGGTGGGTAACATCGATGAAGCTAGCACGAAAGCTATAACCTTAGAAGAGGAGAACAAATCGAAGAAATGAATTAAATCTTTATGTACTGACTCCTAAGCGAATTATTTGGGATTGTGAAGTGAAAGAAATCATTTTATCCACTAATAGTGGCCAAATTGGCGTATTACCAAACCACGCCCCCATTAACACAGCAGTAGATATGGGTCCTTTGAGAATACGCCTCCTCAACGACCAATGGTTAACAGCGATTCTGTGGAGCGGTTTTGCGAGAATAGTTAATAATGAGATCATCATTTTAGGAAATGATGCGGAACTGGGTAGTGATATTGATCCGGAAGAAGCTCAAAAGGCACTTGAAATAGCCGAAGCTAACTTGAGTAAAGCTGAGGGTACGAAAGATTTGGTTGAAGCGAAGCTCGCTCTCAGACGAGCTAGGATACGAATCGAGGCTGTCAATTGGATTCCCCCATCCAATTGAAGACAATCCAGTGGTTTATAGTTGATACAAAGAAAAAGGGAAGAGGGGGTAGAAAAAGTTATTAGATAGCGAAGCGAAGTAAGTCCAATGCTATCTAGTAATT
>NW_028260449.1:15000-30000 GCF_056163025.1 Triticum urartu
TCAAACTATAGCTATTGCATTAAAGAAGAAAAGAAACTAATAGAAGTCGAAGACGCGGAATGATAGTGAATAGAGAGAAAGATTCTTCTGATTTTCTTGTTTCTATCTACTAGACGCCGTAGAGAATTGAGAATTTTCATGTCTTTCAATTCTCGTACTCGTAATTGGAAAGTTATGGAAGGAGACCCATCATTTTGCAATGAAAACAACATATAAAACTCTGGACAATTTCGAAATCAGGCCAAGCGTCTTAATACATATGCAAAAAAATTCATTATTGGCCCACCATTGATTAGAAGATTTAGCTTGTATGAATCGCTATTGGTTTGATACGAATAATGACAATCGTTTCAGTATGTTAAGGATACAGATGTATCCACAATTCATTTAGAGTTACTTAATAGTCTATTTCTTATACCATATCTCTATCCCGTGAAATTCTCGAGCCAAAAGATGGATGCATATGCTGTGTTTCATTTTGCTAAATGATATCAATTAAATGGTGTATCAATTCCATAAATTGCATATAGCAATAAATAAATCAGCAAAATTCTTTCTAATATTTTAGATAGAAGAAACATTTCTTCTATCTAAAATATTAGAAAGAATGTACCCTTCTATCCAAATCCAATTTGCATCGATAAAATAAATCCAAATTCCAGTAGTAGATGAATAATTGCAAATTTGTGTGTGTACGAGATTAGAATAACTTCAAAATAACTGACATAATTTTGTATTTTTCCTGATCAGAAAAATACATGAAAAAGAAAGGAGGTAGAAAAATTTTTGGATTTATGGTTAAAGAAGAAAAAGAAGAAAACAGGGGTTCTGTTGAATTTCAAGTATTCAGTTTCACCAATAAGATACGGAGACTTGCTTCACATTTGGAATTACACAAAAAAGATTTTTCATCGGAAAGAGGTCTACGAAGACTTTTGGGAAAACGTCGACGTTTGCTGGCTTATTTGGCAAAGAAAAATAGAGTACGTTATAAGAAATTAATCGGTCAGTTGAATATTCGGGAGCAGTAATTTAATCGTTCAAATTTTTTTCTTGTTTTATTATTTTTTTAGTAGTCTTATAGTAGTCTTAGATTTTTCATTTTGATGAGCCTCGCTTTGAGGAATTCATGGAATAATCCATTTTCATGGAATAATGAATTAAGGAAGAAAGGATATGAGTCTACCGCTTACAAGAAAAGATCTCATGATAGTCAATATGGGCCCTCAACACCCATCAATGCATGGTGTTCTTCGACTGATCGTTACTCTCGATGGTGAGGATGTTATTGATTGTGAACCCATATTAGGGTATTTACACAGAGGAATGGAAAAAATCGCGGAAAACCGAACTATTATACAATACTTACCTTATGTAACAAGGATATAGAGAGATTGTAGAAAGGGGATAGGATAGTTATTTTTGCAAGAGACTTGTTGTAAATTCCTTAACTTAAGAAAGAAAAAAGAATAAAAACACAGATACATAACATAAAAAAAAGAATAAATAAGACGAGATTCGACCTCCCCCTACATATTTAATTTCCTCTCCTATACAAAAACTAGCAAGACCCACTCCATTGGTAATTCCATCAATAACACCCTTATCAAAAAACTCCGTGAGTTCGGTTAACCCTCTTATACCGAGGGTAAAGACCCTAGTATAGAAAATATCTATATAACCACGATTATATGACCAACTGTATATATTTTTTTTTACTTGATCTAAAAATTCTTTTTTAGGATTTCCTTTGTAAAAAGAGTTTATTAAATCCAAATTCTGAAAAAAAGAATAAGCGGATCCATAGAAGATATATGCTATGAATAAACCAAAGATAGCTAGACTTACAGAAGAAATTGCATTAGTAATAAATTCATATGAATTTACAAAAGAATTAGAACTTTCCTGGGTAAAGTTTATTGAGGGAGTTAACCACTTTGATAATATGGTTAACTCTGCTATTCCATTACCAATTCCTCCATTATCAAAAGAGATTCCTATGAATCCAATGAACAAAGTGAAAAGTAGTAATATAAGAAGAGGAAATAACATAGTATTTCCCGTTTCATGCGGATAGGCAAAAGTTTTTTTAGCCCCAAAAGACGTAGTAAAGGATCCTATCCTATTTCTTGTATTACCTTGAATTTTTGGTATATTTTGTGAAAAAAAAGAAACTCCACTCTTCGTTGTTGATAAAACGAAATCCCTATTCACTCCTTTGGGTATCCTTTTTCCCCATAAGGATATTGAATACAAGGAACTCTCTTTAGTGCTACTGTAATTTTGAAAATGAACACGCAAATACCCATCAAATGTAAGTAAATATATCCGAAACATATAAAAGGCAGTTAATCCTGCAGTAAAGGAGGCTATTATCCAAAAAAGGGCGAATACAACCAACTATTACTAAGGATATCATCTTTGGACCAGAAGCAAGCAAGAGGTGGAATACCACAAAGAGAAAGTGTACCCCATAAAAAAGTAGTTCTTGTGATTGGAATGTATTTTCTTAAACCGCCCATAAGAACCATATTTTGACTTTTATCTGGTGAATATCCAACAAGAGGTTCCATTGAATGAATAACGGATCCGGATCCCAAGAACAATAAAGCTTTTGAATAAGCATGAGTGATCAAATGGAATAAAGCAGCTTGATAAGAACCTATACCTAGAGCTAACATCATATAACCCAATTGAGACATTGTAGAATAGGCTAAGCTTCTTTTAATATCTCTCTGAGCAAGAGCTAAAGTAGCTCCTAAGAATAGTGTTATTGTACCTACTAAAGAAATAAAACTCATTATCAAAGGTAAAGATATGAAAAGAGGAAGAAGTCGAGCTAGAAGAAAAATTCCCGCAGCAACCATAGTTGCTGCGTGTATAAGAGCCGAAATAGGAGTGGGCCCTTCCATAGCATCGGGTAACCATACGTGAAGAGGGAATTGTGCGGATTTCGCAACTGCACCAAGGAATAATAAAAAAGCACACAAAGTAGTAAGTAAAGAGTTAATTCCATTATTAGGAATCCAGTTATTAGCTATTTTGAACAAATCCCTAAACTCTAAACTACCTGTTATCCAAAAAAAACCTAAAATTCCTAATAATAGACCAAAATCCCCTACACGATTAGTTACAAAAGCTTTTTGACAAGCACTCGCTGCGATTGGTCGTGTAAACCAAAAGCCTATCAATAAATAAGAACACATTCCCACGAGTTCCCAAAAAAAATAAATTTGTATCAAATTGGAGCTAGTAAACCAATCCCAACATGGAAGTATTGAAAAAACTTATATAAACAAAAAATCTCAAATATCCTTCATCGTGAGACATATAACCATCACTATAAATAAGAACCAGGATTCCTACAGTAGTAATTAGTATTAACATAATAGAAGTAAGTGGGTCAATCAAGTATCCAAATTCTAAAGAAAAATCATTATTGACGGTCCAAGACCATAGATATTGATAGATCGAACTTCCATTTATTTGTTGAATAGACAGTTGAACTGAGAATACCATAGCTATACTTAAGAGTAAAACACTAGGAAAAGCCCATATGCGACGAAGATTTTTTGTTGCTGTCGGAATAAGAATAAGGCCAAATCCCATTGACATAATAACTGGAAGTGGGAGAAGAGGGATTACCCATGCATATTGATATGTATGTTCCATAAGAAAAGAAATTGCAATTTTTACTTCAATTTTTACTTCAATTTTTCTATAAAATTGTTTCCGATTCACCAAACCAATTCTTATCTCTTTCTGAAAGAATAAATAAAAAGAATAAGAAAAAATACTGAAATTCTTAATTTTTCCAAAATTTATCTCATTGAAATAATTAAAAATTAAGAATGGGTTTAGTTGGTTAAATTAAAAAAGTTAATAAAATAACTAGGTAACGAAGTTATTTTATTAACTAAATAAAGATATTTATAAAAATAAAAAAAAAAAGTGGAATCATTTTACTTTCTATTCATAATTCATTTTTATATTTCTTTAAAACAAAGATGAAACAGCTCTCTTGTTCCATAATTAACTGATTGAGTGAATTCCAATGAAAACCTATGTTTATAAGAAATTATCGAATAGTCCTTACTTCATATAGAACTAAAATTCTAATGACTATAAATTACCTAAGTTTTAGAATGTCTTGTTTAAGAGACTCAGTATTTTTTGTTTTGATTGGAATTCCTTTCCTTTATGGAATACCATTCTGAACTTAATTAACTATTTTCATTTTCCCTTCTTTTTATCCCCCCGTCTTATCTTATATGGGGGATAGGCTTCCATACCATATATCTATATATGGAGTATACTTGATATATAAATAGATATAAATAGATTTAAATGAGAAACCCTTCTATATATTCTATATTATTAAAAAAAAAGTATAAAATATATAAAGAAAAAATGTTAAAAAATTCTTGTTGTCTTATCCGCATTAGACAAAATGATGTAAAAAATAATTCAAAATTTAAGTATCTTTCAGTATCTAAGTATAAATACTAATAAAAAGAAGAAAGAAGGATTGATTTGCAGCAATAGATGTCTTTCACATACAACTAGAAAAAAGTAATTTCCTTTTTGAATGGCAGTTCCAAAAAAACGTACTTCAATGTCAAAAAAGCGTATTCGTAAAAATATTTGGAAGAAAAAGACTTATTTTTCCATAGTACAATCTTATTCTTTAGTAAAATCAAGATCATTTTCGAGCGGTAATGAGCATCCAAAACCAAAGGGTTTTTCTGGGCAACAAACAAATAATAAGATTTTGGAATAATATGAATTGACTTATCAAAAAAGAATTCCAATTATTTAATAATTTGGATTCTTCTTTGAATGTACTTTTATGTGTCGAATTACTCGGTACAATATTCTTAGAACAAAAAACCCCTCTTATCTTATATATACAAGAAAAAAAAAGTTTTGTTTGGTATACTGTGTGCTAAGTATTCTTTTCCTATCAATGAACTTTTCATAATTTTCCTAATAGAATCCTCATATTCTATTAGGAAAATTATGAAAAGTGGAGTATTCTTACAATAGGACTTACAACTTCCACCTATCTTCTCCAAAATCATAAGGTTAGTAAATCTTATTAATAAGAGCATAAAGACTTTCATTCTAGAAATTTTTAAAAAATCCAAAAAGCCTTTTCTATTTATCCATTTTATTTTAATTTCATCATTAAATAGAAACCCTTTTGGATTTTTTTCATTGTATTGAAAGAATTTTCAAAATGTAAAGGGGAAATTAATTAGAAAAAATTAGTTCTATAATTGCAAGTTAGAAAAAAGAAGTTCCAACTCTTTCAAGCAGTGTTTGTGTTTCTATTGGGCAAAGCAAGAGTTTATTGTAAAAAAAAAAAATGGAAACGATACTACCAAACGAAGTCTATTTTAATGAAAACTCTAATGTTCCTAAATTTTATGGACTTTCCCAATATCGACGATTCCCAAGATAATAGCTATTATTCTTTTAAGTTACCTATTATTTGAAGTTAGCCGCCATGGTGAAATTGGTAGACACGCTGCTCTTAGGAAGCAGTGCTCAAGCATCTCGGTTCGAATCCGAGTGGCGGCATTCTTGAAAAAGAATACAATAGATTAGAAATCAATTCGAAATTTACAATTTTGTAATGGGACCTTCCCCTTATGCTATTTGCAACTTTAGAACATATACTAACTCATATCTCTTTCTCAACGATTTCAATTGTGATTACGATTCATTTTATAACCTTATTAGTTCGTGAACTTGGAGGATTACGCGATTCGTCAGAAAAAGGAATGATAGTTACTTTTTTCTCTATAACAGGATTCTTAGTTTCTCGTTGGGCTTCCTCGGGACATTTTCCATTAAGTAATTTATATGAGTCATTGATCTTCCTTTCATGGGCCCTGTATATTCTTCATACCATTCCTAAAATACAGAACTCTAAAAATGATTTAAGCACAATAACTACGCCAAGTACTATTTTAACGCAAGGCTTTGCCACATCGGGTCTTTTAACTGAAATGCATCAATCCACGATACTAGTACCTGCTCTACAATCTCAGTGGTTAATGATGCATGTCAGTATGATGTTATTAAGCTATGCAACTCTTTTGTGCGGATCCTTATTATCTGCCGCTATTCTAATCATTAGATTTCGAAATAATTTCCATTTCTTTTCTAAAAAGAAAAAAAATGTTTTAAATAAAACATTTTTCTTTAGTGATATTAAATATTTTTATGCAAAAAGAAGTGCTTTAAAAAGAACCTCTGTCCCTTCATTTCCAAATTATTACAAATATCAATTAACGGAGCGTTTGGATTCTTGGAGTTATCGTGTCATTAGCCTAGGATTTACCCTTTTAACCGTAGGTATTCTTTGTGGAGCAGTATGGGCTAATGAGGCCTGGGGATCCTATTGGAATTGGGATCCTAAGGAAACTTGGGCATTTATTACTTGGACCATATTCGCAATTTATTTACATAGTAGAACAAATCCAAATTGGAAGGGTACGAATTCTGCACTTATAGCTTTGATAGGATTTCTTATAATTTGGATTTGTTATTTTGGTATAAATCTATTAGGAATAGGCTTACATAGTTATGGTTCGTTTACATTAACACCTAAATGATTACATAAAATAAAACCTTCATGAAATGAAGGTTTTTACTTTTATGTTTTATTTGAGAACCCCTTGAACGCCTTATCAAAGGGTTCTCAAAAATTCGAGATAGATCTAATTATACTTTTTTACTTATTTCTGCATTATATACTTTTTTACTTATTTCTGCATTAATAGAGCAGACGAGTAAAAAAAAGCAAACCTATTTAGGATAATAATTGGATAAGAGAGCCTCTACCCTGTCAACGGATAGGGAGAGAACAAAATCTGGATAAATACCAATTCCTATTACTGGTAAAAAGATACAGATTAAAATAAAGAGTTCTCGTGGTCCAGAATCCACAAAATTTGCGTTTGGAACATTAAATAGCTTGTATCCATAGAACATCTGGCGTAACATAGATAATAAATAAATAGGAGTTAATATCATTCCAATTGCCATTACAAAAGTAATTAGTGTTTTTGGCATTAACAGAAATTTTGGACTAGTAATTAGTCCAAAAAATACTACTAATTCTGCGACAAAACCACTCATTCCTGGTAAGGCAAGAGAAGCCATTGAAAAGCTACTAAACATGGTAAAAATTTTAGGCATTGGGATAGATATTCCCCCCAGTTCTTCGAGATAAACAAGACGCATTCTATCAGAAGCGGTTCCTGCCAAGAAAAAAAGTGTAGCACCAATAAATCCATGGGATAATATTTGTAAAATAGCTCCATTGAGTCCAATGTTGGTTATGGAACCAATTCCTATAATTATGAAACCCATGTGAGATACAGAGGAATAAGCTATTCTTTTTTTGAAATTTCGTTGACCAAGAGAAGTTGAAGCTGCATAGATTATTTGGATCGCTCCTATTATTACTAACCAGGGCGAAAATAGATAATGAGCATGAGGTAACAATTCCATGTTGATCCGAATCAATCCATATGCTCCCATCTTTAATAATATTCCCGCTAAAAGCATACATGTACTATAATGTGCTTCCCCATGGGTATCTGGTAACCACGTATGTAGGGGTATAATCGGCAATTTGACAGCATAAGCAATAAGGAAGCCAAAATATAAAAGTATTTCCAAGGTTGCAGGGTATGATTGATTAATTAATCTTTCCAAATCTAATCCTGGTTCGTTGGAACCATATAAGCCCATACCCAGAACTCCGATTAAGAAAAAAATGGAACCGCCTGCAGTATACAAAATAAACTTTGTAGCTGAATATAGACGCCTCTTCCCCCCCCACATGGATAAAAGTAAGTAAACAGGAATTAATTCTAACTCCCACATGATAAAAAAAAGTAAAAGGTCTCGCGAAGAAAATAATCCTATTTGACCACTATACATTGCGAGCATCAGGAAATAGAATAATCGCGAATTCCGTGTAATTGGCCAAGCTGCTAAAGTAGCTAAAGTAGTGATAAATCCTGTCAATAAAATAGATCCTAATGAAAGTCCATCGATTCCCAATCTCCAGTGGAAATCGAAGACATCTATCCATTTATAATCCTCCTTTAATTGGATTAAGGGATCCTCCAGTTGGAAATGATAACAGAACGCATAAGTCATTAGAAGGAATTCTAATAAACAAATAGATATAGTATACCACCTAACGACTTTGTTTCCCTTATGAGGTAAAAAGAAAATTAATGAACCTGCAAATATCGGCAAAACAACAAGTATTGTTAACCAAGGAAAATAACTCATGATAAAGTGATAAAGACAAGATACGTTTTGACCAGAAAAGCCCGTGCTCGATTATTTCGAGCACAGGCTTCTTCGGTAAAGAGGAATCAGACGATTCGAGTGAAGTTTTTTGTAACGTATCAATAAGATAGAGCCATGCTACGTGTTGTTTCAGGCCCTAAATAAACGCGGACACTTAAAAAATCTGTCGGGCAGGCAGATTCACATCTCTTACAACCCACACAATCTTCGGTTCTCGGCGCGGAAGCAATTTGCTTGGCTTTACATCCATCCCAGGGTATCATTTCTAATACATCTGTTGGACAAGCTCGTACACATTGAGTGCATCCTATACATGTATCGTAAATTTTTACGGAATGTGACATTGGATCTATAAATTTTTCTTTTCAACATAAAATTTTTCGATCTGGTAAAAATGAAATTAGTACTATAATGAGTCATATGTATTGTAGACACCAGACGAAGCAATGGTTTATCCAAACTTCAAAAAAAAAAATCTATTTTTTAATCTGTTTGTGAGAAAGCGTGAAGAGAGCCAAGAGACTTTAATTTTGGATTTCAACAATAAATAAGAAATAAGAAAGAATTTTACGAATTGTACAGACGAATTCGAATTAGCCAATAAATTGGCTATCGTCTTTTCAATATAAATTATTGCAATATTCAAATTGCAATATCAATGAATTACAAATACAAAAATTCATTTAAGTGAAAAAGAATACTATGCAATAATCTACTAAAAAAAATGGATATTCTCAAATAATACTAAGAAAATAGTATTGATTTCTATTTATTTTAATATGTGCGCCTTTGTTTAGAGGATTCTATGTCTAATTATTCAAAAGTCTAATTATTCAATAAATTAGATTGATTGATACGAGTGGATTTCCTATTACGATGGATGGAAGAAAGAATGGATAGTCCAATAGCGGCTTCAGCAGCTGCAAGGGCTATAACAAAAATTGCGAAAATATCTCCTTTTAATTGGCGACTATCAAATAGATCAGAAAATGTTACGAGATTTAGATTAATTGAATTCAGTATAAGTTCAAGACATATTAGAGCTCTAACCATGTTTCGGCTTGTGATCAATCCATAGATACCAATCGAAAATAAATAGACACTCAAAAAAAGTACATGCTCAAACATCATTAACTAACTCCTTATCAATCTCGATTCATTTCAATATGAGGGCAAGAATTGAACCGATTCAATTAATTACAATAGAACAATTACACAACAAAAGAAAAAAAAAAAAAAAAAAAAGGAGGTATTTGTTGGCAGTAGATGGATTTTACTAAATCAAAATTGTGATTCTTTAGTTATTTATTTTAGATTTGCAATTCTTATAATTTGTACTTTTTCTAAGTTTTCTTATTGCCGAGCCATAGTAATTGCACCTATTAAAGAAACTAGAAGAATTATGGAAATGAGTTCAAACGGAAGATAAAAATCGGTTGCTAAATGAATTCCAATTTGTTGAACATTATTTATGAGACCCTGTTCTACTATTTGGTTTGATCTTGTAGTCCAAAGAATTCCATACCACGACGTATCTGGGATAGTAGTCATTAGTGAAAAAACAATAGTTATACAAACGAGTGAAGTGAACCCATCTCCAATAGTCCAATAATTCTTATCTTTAGACCATTCTGAGCCATTTACGAACATTACAGCGAATATGATCAAGACATTTATGGCTCCCACATAAATAAGAAGTTGTGCGACAGCTACAAAGTAGGAATTTAATAAAAAATAGAATAAGGATATACAAACAAGAACTAATCCCAGCGAAAAGGCAGAATAAATGGGGTTGGTAAGTAATACTACTCCTAGACCCCCTAGTAGAAGAACAAATCCCCCAAATAGCATAAGAATCTCATGTATTGGTCCAGGTAAATCCATTATGGATAAAAAGAAATTAATAGTATAAAATTTTTCATGAACTGACTAAAACTAAAGGATTCAAGGAAGGAAAAAAGGATTAGGGTATTTTTTTGTGTATAAACTTATAGTTATAAATTATATTATATCACGAAAATCTAGTCTGATTTAAAATAAGAAATAATTTCCAATAAGCAGTAGTTTTTCGTTTTTCTTTATAGTTTAATTTTAAAGTTTAATAAAGAATTATTAGATTTTTATAACAGAAAGACAAAATCAAAGTTTAGTAATCAGTAATCGTTCTTGAATTCGAAGATTTTTCTTTGTTTATTTTACTTTCAGACGAATTCCTAATTGTTTGAATTGTGTAATCTCCCATTATGGAGATTGGTAACCGACTTAAAGCAATTTGATTGTAATTCAATTCATGACGATCATAGGTAGAAAGTTCATATTCTTCAGTCATTGATAAACAGCTTGTTGGACAGTACTCAACACAATTGCCACAAAATATACAAACTCCGAAATCAATACTATAATTAAGCAATTGTTTTCTTTTAATATCCTTTTCAAATCTCCAATCCACAACGGGTAAATCTATCGGACATACGCGAACACATACTTCACAAGCAATACATTTATCAAATTCAAAGTGGATTCGCCCTCGGAAACGCTCTGGTGTAATTGATTTTTCATAAGGGTAGTGAATCGTTATAGGTAAACGATTTGTGTGGGATAAGGTAGTTATGAAACTTTGACCTATGTACCTTGTAGCACGTATTGTTTGTTGACCATAACTCATGAACCCAGTTACCATAGGGAACATATTCATTCTAAATATCTATGAAAAAGATATGTTTCTTTCTCTTGTTTGAGAGAGCTTTTGTGTTGAAAATATTCTTACTATTATTGTATTATCTTATTTATAGTGAAACAAGTTGAGAAGAGGTTGTTAATAAGAGATTGCCCAGGGAAATAGGTAAAAGAAATTTCCATCCAAGATTTAATAACTGATCCATTCTCATCCTCGGTAAAGTCCATCTTATTGTGATAGAAATGAAGAGAAATAAATAAGCTTTAGTTAATGTAATAAATATACCCATTGTCATTTCCAAAATTCCAACTGCTTTATTCATTTGGAAAAAATCAAAAAAGGATATATAGGGAATAGATAAATTCCACCCGCCCAAGTAGAGAACTGTTACAAATAAAGAAGAAACTAATAAATTTAGGTAAGAAACAAGATAAAATAAACCATATTTGATACCGGAATATTCAGTTTGGTAACCTGCTACTAATTCTTCCTCCGCTTCTGGTAAATCAAAGGGTAATCTTTCACATTCTGCCAAAGAAGAAATTAAAAAAACCAGAAAACCTATAGGCTGACGCCAAATATTCCATCCAAAAAAACCGTATTTTGACTGTGCTTCAACTATATCAACTGTACTTGAACTGTTAGATAATCATAGTCGGTGATAACATCACAGTTCCCACCGCTATTTCAAAACCGTACATGAAACCTTAGCTTCATACGGCTTCTCTATGATCAGAAAAAGGAAAGGACTGTTTTGTTCCTAGCCCCGGGGGCGTAGATAGAATTAGATAAAATAAAATAGATTTGAAAGTCCTAAATTAGACCAAAGGAATTCCGTCTGCTAGAATAAGAAAAAGCGCTTCCGAATTGATCTCATCCTTTATAATATAATGAAAATTTTTCTTTGTTCAGTAATAACTTAATCTTGGAATAAAACACTTGTTACTTGTTATAGGAATTCAATTAATAAATGGAAAGAGTTGGGTATTAGTTCATGAGCAATTCTGCATGAATATGGATAGAGGAAGGAAATAATGAAAATTTTTTCTAGTGCACTCCATATCTTTTTTACTATTCTTCTTTCCCCAGGGAGGGGGTATTTAAAAAGAAAAAATGGATAAAGGGTTAATTCGTTCTTGATAGCCATTTCCTTAACAAGTGAATGGGAACATACTCTGGATCGGAATCCGAAGAAAGTACTACTTGATAATTTCTACAAATTGCAAGTCCTTATTATGATTCCTTTTATGGGCAAAAATCTCTAATGTTTTAGATTTTCCATTACTAATCCTTTATGTACTTTAGTGTTCCTAACCCTTCACTAACTTTTGGTGGATTCTTCTTATGGATTATTAAGTTATAGTAATAACTAGGAGTATTCTAGTAATGGAATTCCATATCGTGAATCCTTTATTCTTGGCCGCTTCAAGATATGATGACTAATTAAAAAATATCAACCTTGGGATAAAGAGTTTACACTGCTTATGTTTACTTCCACTTTTTTCTTGTACGTAGGAAATGAGATTTTTTCTTTTTACTACAAATTTATAAGCTGTTTTGTTTCACTCATATAGCTATCTAGTTTAACTTACCAACCCAAATACTAAATAAGAAAAGGAATATAAATAGTTAATGGATTTTATAGGAAAAAGATCTATTTTAACGAATCACACGTAGAGATATTGCTAGCACACAAAAAGTTAATGGTATTTCATAACTAATGGATTGAGCAGCAGCTCGTAGACCGCCTGAAAAAGAATATTTATTATTTGAGCTATATCCTGCCATAAGAAGACCAATAGGAGCTATACTTGAAATGGCAATCCATAAAAAAACACCAATACTAAGATCGGCTAAAACAAAATGATATCCCAAAGGGATAACTAAAAAACTTAATAAAACTGATATGACTGCTATAGAGGGTCCAATGCTAAATAAAGAAATATCTCCTCGGGATGGCAGAATATCTTCTTTAAAAAGTAGCTTAGTCCCATCTGCTATAGCTTGAAGCAGGCCCAGGGGGCCAGCATATTCAGGACCAATACGTTGTTGTATCGACGCAGATATTTCTCTTTCTAACCACACAATTACGAGTACCTCTATTGTTATTCCCAAAAGGAGGGTCAAAATGGGTAGAATCGATATCAGTCCATAGACTTCTTTTAATAATTCCAATTTCGAAAAAGAATTGATAGTTTCTACCTCTACCCTATCTATTATCATTTCAACGATCAACTTCCCCCATAATGATATCTATACTACCTAATATCGTCATGATATCAGCCAATTTCATTTTTTTAACTAGCTGAGGAAGAATTTGCAAATTAATAAACCCGGGTGGACGGATTTTCCATCTCCAGGGGAAAAGGCTATCATCTCCTACTAGATAAATCCCTAATTCACCTTTTGGGGCTTCTACTCTTACATAAAGCTCTTGTCTTGACAATTCAAAATTGGGCGAAGGTTTTTTACCAAGAAATTTATACTCAAAATCATTCCATTCAGAATTATTTTCTTTCTTAAAGCGTCGGACTTCTAAATTTTCATAAGGTCCTCCAGGAATTTTTTCTACAGCTTGTTGAATTATTTTGATGGATTCCCTCATTTCACCAATTCGTACTAAATAGCGAGCTAACGAATCCCCTTCTTTTTGCCATTGGACTTTCCAATCAAATTGGTTGTAAGACTCATAAGGATCTACTTTACGAAGATCCCATTGTATTCCAGAAGCTCGTAACATCGGTCCCGATAAGCCCCAATTTACTGCTTCTTCTCCGCTAATAAAACCTACTCCTTCAACTCGCTCTAAAAAAATTGGATTCTGTGTAATAAGTTGTTGATATTCAACAACTCCGCGTAAAAAATAATCACAGAAATCTAAACATTTATCGATCCATCCATAAGGTAGATCGGCGGCTACTCCTCCGATGCGAAAGTAATTGTGCATCATTCGCATACCTGTAGCAGCTTCAAATAGATCATATATTAATTCTCTCTCTCTAAAAATATAGAAAAAAGGAGTCTGTGCGCCGAGATCCGCCATAAAAGGTCCAAGCCATAGCAAGTGAGAAGCTATCCGGCTTAATTCTAACATAATTACCCTAATATAGCTGGCTCTTTGTGGTATTTGAATATTCTCCAAGAATTCTGGTGCATTTACTGTTATTGCTTCTGTAAACATAGTAGCTAAATAATCCCACCTTGTTACATAAGGTAAGTATTGTATAATAGTTCGGTTTTCCGCGATTTTTTCCATTCCTCTGTGTAAATACCCTAATATGGGTTCACAATCAATAACATCCTCACCATCGAGAGTAACGATCAGTCGAAGAACACCATGCATTGATGGGTGTTGAGGGCCCATATTGACTATCATGAGATCTTTTCTTGTAAGCGGTAGACTCATATCCTTTCTTCCTTAATTCATTATTCCATGAAAATGGATTATTCCATGAATTCCTCAAAGCGAGGCTCATCAAAATGAAAAATCTAAGACTACTATAAGACTACTAAAAAAATAATAAAACAAGAAAAAAATTTGAACGATTAAATTACTGCTCCCGAATATTCAACTGACCGATTAATTTCTTATAACGTACTCTATTTTTCTTTGCCAAATAAGCCAGCAAACGTCGACGTTTTCCCAAAAGTCTTCGTAGACCTCTTTCCGATGAAAAATCTTTTTTGTGTAATTCCAAATGTGAAGCAAGTCTCCGTATCTTATTGGTGAAACTGAATACTTGAAATTCAACAGAACCCCTGTTTTCTTCTTTTTCTTCTTTAACCATAAATCCAAAAATTTTTCTACCTCCTTTCTTTTTCATGTATTTTTCTGATCAGGAAAAATACAAAATTATGTCAGTTATTTTGAAGTTATTCTAATCTCGTACACACACAAATTTGCAATTATTCATCTACTACTGGAATTTGGATTTATTTTATCGATGCAAATTGGATTTGGATAGAAGGGTACATTCTTTCTA
>NW_028260450.1:0-42379 GCF_056163025.1 Triticum urartu
ATCCGACCAAATCGATCAAGAATATCCCAATCTGATAAATCTGTCCAAATGGGTTTACTAATAGGATGCCCCGATCCAGTACAAAATTGAGCTTTTGATAAGTATCCTATGAGGAGAGTAGCGGGGACTATGGTATCGAATTTTTTCATTCGAGTATCTATTAGAAATGAATTCTCCAGCATTTGATTCCTTACTAACAAAGAACTTTTTTGTACACTTGAAAGGTACCCCATAAAATCGAAGCAAGAGTTTGCTAATTGGTTTATATGGATTCTTCGCGGCTGAGTCCAAAAACAGAAATAATATTGCCAGAAATTGATAAGGTAGCATTTCCATTTCTTCTTCAAAAAAAAAGTGCCTTTTGATGCAAGAATTGCCTTTCCTTGATATCGAACATAATGCATAAGAGGATCCATAAAGAACCATAGGGTTTTCCGAGAAAAACCAGGGTACATTATCCCAAAATGTTCCATCTTCCTAGAAAAGTGGATTCGTTCCAGAAAAGTTCCAGAAGATGCTAATGGTAAGCAAGAAGATTGTTTACGAAGAAACAACAAAAAAAATTCATATTCTGATACATAAGAGTTATATAGGAATTGAAATAGTCTTTTATTTTCTTTTTGAAAAAAAAAAATGGATTTCATTGAAGTAATAAAACTATTCCAATTCGAATAATAGTTGAGAAAGAATCGCAATAAATGCAAAGATGGAACATCTTGGATACGGTATTGAAGGAGTTGAACCAGGATTTCCAAATGGATAGGATAGGGTATTTCTATATGTGATAGATAATCCAAATGCAAAAATTTGTCTTCTAAAAAGGGAAATATTGAATGAATAGAGCGTAAATTCTGAAACTTTGGTATTTCTTTTTCTTTCAGACAAAAAAATTCCCGTAGCGAGAATGGGATTTCCACAACGATCGCAAACCCTTCAGATAGAATCTGAGAATAAAACTCAGAATAAAAATAATTTTTGTAATCCAATAATCGATCTTGGTTAGGATGATTAACCGAGTTATCCAAAAAATTCTGCTGATACATTCGAATAATTAAACGTTTCACAAGTAGTGAACTAAATTTCTTGTTATTACAACTAACAACTATTTCCACAGGTTCAGAACCATTTAATCCATAATGGTGGGCAAATGCATAAATATATTCCTGAAAGAGAAGTGGGTAGACAAAGTATTGTTGACGAGATTTATGTTTTTCTGAATACCCTTCGAATTTTTCCATTTGTATTTCTACTTGAATCAGAGAGAAGAAGCATTTCTCGGTTTATCGAATGATGATACATAGTGCAATATGGTCAGAACAGGGTGTTGCATTTTTAATACAAACCCTGGAAAGAAAGGGAGTCTAATCCACAGATCTTTTTCTGCTCCTTTTCTACCCAATTAGTTTATGTTTGTTCTAATTAAAAAAAAAGAACAGAACAAGTTTTTTATTTTTGCAGGCCAATCGCTCTTTTGACTTTGGAATACAGCCTCTTTATCAATATACTGCTTCTTTTACACATTCAATCCATAACATCCCTTATTCAATCCATAATCAAGAATAATTAGGATTTCTAAAAAAAAAAAGAAAAAATAAAGGGTCCACTCATAGGAAAACCCAACCTTTCCCCGCATCCGGCACTAATCTATTTTTAACGTCTAATTAGAGCGGGGAATCATTCCAATTAGGAAGTTCAGCTCGTTGCTTTTTATTTTACCAGAATTGGAGCCAGGCTCTATCCATTTATTCATTAGACCCAGAAAATCGTAATTTTGGATTCCATTCAAAAAAGATTGATTTTATTACGACATGCTATTTTTTCCATTCATTACCTTTGAGGATCAGTCGTGGTCTTCTAGACTCTACCAAGAGTCTGGACGAATTTGTTGTTTCATCCAAATGTGTAAAAGATCATAGTCGCACTTAAAAGCCGAGTACTCTACCATTGAGTTAGCAACCCAGATAAAAAAAGGATCTTAGATACGATCGAAATCCAAAAATCAATGGAATTACACCGCGCGCTTCTGTCAAAACATTGAACTAGCAAGACATCAAAAGATTTTTTTTATCGACCATGAAAAACACTCAAATGCCAAAACGAACAGGTCCGGTGAAATTCCACTAAAGTAAAGTTAAAAAAAGAGCGACCCTAATCACGATGGCCAAATTCTCCTTATTTTTAGCGATTTTTATTAACAAAAAATATATATTATAAAAAATATATATTATATTGTATGAGAATACATGCAAGAGGAACACCCTTATCATTTGAGCGAAGTGTAGGCGGAAAAATTGAATATGGAGTGAGGATAAAGAGACCCATCTATCTACAAATTCTATTTGTTCAATAGACCTTTGTCAATGGAAATACAATGGTAAGAAAACAAATTAGACTAGAAAAAGTAAATAAAATAGGGGCTTATGTTGGATTGGCACGATATAATATAAATCCAAATAGGATTAAAAAAGAGGTAAATTGTGTCTAAATAATTAGACAACTAGGAATACTAATAATCTTCTCCTATCCTATTTTTTGATTCATTTAGTTCTTCAATTAACTCAAAGTTCTTTCTTTTTCTTTAAAGAATTCTGCCTTCCTTAAAATATCATAAACAGTTCTTGTTGGTTGAGCACCCTTTTCAAGGAAATAGAGAATAGCTGGAACATTTAAACAAGTTTGATTCTTTATCGGATCATAAAAACCTACTTTTTGAAGATCTCTTCCTTCTCTTCGAGATCGAACATCAATTGCAACGATTCGATAGACAGCTTATTGGGATAGATGTAGATAAACAACGCCCCCCCCTAGAAACGTATATGAGGTTTTCTCCTCATACGGCTCGAGAAAATGATTCGAATTTCTGTCGATAATAATAGAAATTAGACTATGACGTGCATTAATTTCCTTACAGAAAAAACAAATTTCATTTATACTCATGACTCAAGTGGGCTAATTTTGCCTGACAAACTTCGAAGGCAAAATCCTTCCAAAATTTTTGAGTCGTCTTTAAACTCTTTTCTTTGTCTCATTTCGAACGAATTGACTTTTATTCCTTATTCTAATCCAACTCTGTTGTTGAGACAATTGAAAATTGTGTTTACTTGTTCTGGAATCCTTTATCTTTGATTTGTGAAATCCTTGGGTTTAGACATTACTTCGGGAATTCCTATTTTTTTCTTTCAAAAGAGTAGCAACATACCCTTTTTTCTTATTTCCTTCGATAAAGCATTTATCTCTTCTATAGAAATCTAATAAGAGGGATTGATTCTGATATACTTTTATTGGACTTTCTTCTTATTTTAACCTTTCGATTTATTTCTATATTAAGGATAGACTGACAAAGTTGGCCTAATTTATTAGTTTTCACTAACCCTAGATTCTTTCCCTTGATAAAAAAAATTCTGTCCTCTCGAGCTCCATCGTGTACTATGTTACTTAAACCCAGCGCAAATTTGGTTCGGAACGAATAGAACAGGCTATGTCGAGCCAAGAGCATTTTCATTACTATGGAAAATGATGGATAGCAAAATCCACAATCGATCATGTCCTTCAAGTCGCACGTTGCTTTCTACCACATCGTTTTAAACGAAGTTTTACCATAACAAACATTCCTCTTTTCATTGCAAAGTGGTATAGAGAATTGATCCAATATGGATGGAATCATGAATAGTCATTGGTTTAGTTTTTTTATACTAATTAAAACTTGCTATCTATGGAGCAATATGGATAAAAGAAAGTAAGTATTTATCCGGGAAGCCTCCGCCAAGATCCAATTTATTTAAACCCATATTAAAATTCTATCATATGAATGAAACATAGTTTGAAAAAGACGACTAAACAAGTTTGCTTAAAACTTATTTATTCTTAAATTTCCACCCTCAACGGATGGCTCGAGATGATCAATCTTGAAGTGAGAAAAGAAGGATTGACTCTTCCTCAATAAATAAACTATCAACCTCCAAAAAAGTTTAATTAATTTAATTACTAGAATTAGAATTCTAGTAGTAATATATTTTTTCAGTACCAAAAACAATTAACTATAATAACTAAATAAACTATTCCAATGAAAAGATTGAAAGTTTTTGGTAGTTATAGAATTCTCGTACTTCTTCAACTCGAATACCAAAAGGAAGAAAAAAATATGACTAAGTGATTTTATAGTAGAGGCATATCCTGAATGTGCTTGATAGATCCCATTTTTTCATGAAAATAAAGATAGTCAATTTGACTGGACTTAAGACTTTATTATGTTTTCTGAGAAAGAATAAGATATCATTATTCTCTTTAATAAACTTTTGTCTCGTACGGAATACTATATGATTTCACCGTTTGTTTCATCAGAAACAATCTGGGACGGAAGGATTCGAACCTCCGAGTAACGGGACCAAAACCCGCTGCCTTACCACTTGGCCACGCCCCATTTCGGGTTTTATGCGACACTAATAAACACTAGTATGTTTATTTGTTATTCGTCAATACCATTTCAATTACATAAAAAAGGAGGGATATTCTCTTGCTAGTATTCTACACATGCGGATAATATAGAATCAAAAAAATGCATTGATCATTACATGGAATTCTATTAAGATATTATATGAAAGTCGAATTTATTCCACTCTCATTTGAGAGTGCGAATACAAGGAGGTATTTTGTGTTTGGGAAAGTCCGAAGAAAAAAGATTTTGAATCTGCCTTTTCCTTCTTTCCCTTAAAAAAATAACTCAAGAAAAATCCAATTATTTACTCTACAAGAATGAAATGCTTGTTATGCCTAATATACTTAGTTTAACCTGTATCTGTTTTAATTCTGTTCTTTATCCTACTAGTTTTTTCTTTGCCAAATTACCCGAAGCTTATGCTATTTTCAATCCAATCGTGGATATTATGCCTGTTATACCTCTATTCTTTTTTCTATTAGCCTTTGTTTGGCAAGCTGCTGTAAGTTTTCGATGAAATCTTTAGTACTCTGTATGCCAAATTGAATGATGTGTTCATTCCAAAAAAATTTTAAAATGGGTAAAAGCCGAGAAGTTTTATATTTTTATATTATGAACCTTCGATTCTAAAATTTAAATTCTTCTACATTGAATGGGTAGCTACAGCAATAAATTTGGATCAGCCTTTCTACTCCCCTGCACCTAGGTTGAGCAGGTACCTAAAGGTACCTACACAATACCTAACCACCTAACCCTATTTTTGCTATTGATAAGAGTGCTTATTATAAAAGAATTCTTGCAATTTTTTTCAAGAATTCTTTTTTGCATTTTTAGGTATAAAAAAAAACCATCCTAGTGGATCCGTGTGGTAAGGAAAAACTGGTAATCTATTCCTTAAAAAAAAATCTTGGAGATTATGTAATGCTTACTCTCAAACTTTTTGTTTATACAGTAGTGATATTCTTTGTTTCACTCTTTATCTTTGGATTCTTATCTAATGACCCAGGACGGAATCCTGGACGCGAGGAGTAAAAATTCAGTTTTTTTTTTTCTTATTGGATTTGTTTCGTACATTTATCTATGAGAAAATCCGGGGGTCAGAATTCTTTCCAATTCGAAAGTCCCAAATGATCCAAGGGAGCGGAAAGAGAGGGATTCGAACCCTCGGTACAAAAAAATTGTACAACGGATTAGCAATCCGCCGCTTTAGTCCACTCAGCCATCTCTCCACGTTCCAAAGCGAAAGGTTTCCGTGATATGATATAGGCAAGAAATAAGAAATAACGGTTGCAAAAAACCCCTTTTTTTTCTTTCAAAAGTCTATAAAAATTATATTGCCAATTCCATTTTAATTATATTCTTTTTTCTTAATGTTAATAAAAAAAGAAGAAAATTCTTGTTTTTTCTTTCTAAAAATCGATATTGGCCGAGAGACAATCAAATAGATTTTCTCTTTAGCGGGCATTTCCATATAGGACTTGTTATAATTATAATAAAACAAGCAGGTTATATAAAAAAAACGCTTTTTTTGTCGATTATTTATCAAGAAAGCAAAAAGGGTTCTTATCAAATCCACCATAAAATTGGAAAGAAGCATAAAGTAAGTAGACCTGACTCCTTTAATGATGCCTCTATCCGCTATTCTGATATATAAATTCGATGTAGATGAAATTGTATAAGCGAATTTTTTTTATTTCCTTAGACTTAGACCGCGCAAGACAAGAATTTTTCGCTATTTACGATTTCATATTCTTGTTACTAGATGTTCTATAGGAATAAGAAGAAATCGCAACTCCTTTGCGCTACACATAAAATTGGATTTCGAAGGTCCATTTTTTTTTTTCAGAATCCTCTATTATTTTAGTTCTTCCACCCATGCAATAGAGAGGGAATGGGAAAAGAAGGGTTACTTTTATTTGCATTTTTCCCTTAAAAGATAGACTTTGAAATAGGAGTCTTGGAATAATGCTGAATTCAAAGGTTTATTTCTTTCTATAGTATAAGAAAAACAATTTATTTCTATTTCTATAGTATAAGAAAAACAAATAAATAGTATAAGAAAAACAAATCGAATCAAATTCATGGATTTACCACGACCTCGGTTGTGACTGTGACTCCATAGATAAAAATGGGAAATTTCTCTCTTCGAGACCATTGAAAAAGGGCATTGAACGAGAAAGAAATCGTCCACAGATAATAAAACTATCATATGCCTTGGAAAGTGATATGAGGTGCTCGGAAATGGTTGAAGTAATTGAATAGGAGGATCACTATGACTATAGCCCTTGGTAGAATTCCTAAAGAAGAAAATGATCTATTTGATACTATGGATGACTGGTTACGAAGGGACCGTTTCGTTTTTGTAGGATGGTCTGGCCTATTGCTCTTTCCTTGTGCTTATTTCGCTTTAGGGGGTTGGTTTACAGGGACAACTTTTGTAACTTCTTGGTATACCCATGGATTGGCTAGTTCCTATTTGGAAGGTTGTAATTTCTTAACCGCAGCAGTTTCTACCCCTGCCAATAGTTTAGCACACTCTTTGTTGCTACTATGGGGGCCCGAAGCACAAGGAGATTTTACTCGTTGGTGTCAATTAGGCGGTCTATGGACTTTTGTAGCTCTCCACGGGGCTTTTGCACTAATAGGTTTCATGTTACGCCAATTTGAACTTGCTCGGTCTGTTCAATTGCGGCCTTATAATGCAATCTCATTCTCTGGTCCAATTGCTGATTTTTGTTTCTGTATTCCTTATTTATCCACTGGGGCAATCTGGTTGGTTCTTTGCGCCGAGTTTTGGCGTAGCAGCGATATTTCGATTCATCCTTTTCTTCCAAGGATTTCATAATTGGACGTTGAACCCATTTCATATGATGGGAGTTGCCGGAGTATTAGGTGCGGCTCTGCTATGCGCTATTCATGGAGCGACCGTAGAAAACACTCTATTTGAGGACGGTGATGGTGCAAATACCTTCCGTGCTTTTAACCCAACTCAAGCTGAAGAAACTTATTCAATGGTCACTGCTAACCGCTTTTGGTCCCAAATCTTTGGTGTTGCTTTTTCCAATAAACGTTGGTTACATTTCTTTATGCTATTTGTACCCGTCACCGGTTTATGGATGAGTGCTATTGGCGTAGTTGGCTTGGCTCTGAACTTACGTGCCTATGACTTTGTTTCCCAGGAAATCCGTGCAGCGGAAGATCCTGAATTTGAGACTTTCTACACCAAAAATATTCTTTTAAACGAGGGTATTCGTGCGTGGATGGCAGCTCAGGATCAGCCTCATGAAAATCTTATATTCCCTGAGGAGGTTCTACCACGTGGAAACGCTCTTTAATGGAACTTTCGTTTTAGCTGGTCGTGACCAAGAAACCACCGGCTTTGCTTGGTGGGCTGGGAATGCCAGACTTATCAATTTGTCCGGTAAACTGCTTGGAGCTCATGTAGCTCATGCCGGATTAATCGTATTCTGGGCCGGAGCAATGAACCTATTTGAAGTGGCCCATTTCGTACCAGAAAAGCCCATGTATGAACAAGGGTTGATTTTACTTCCACACTTAGCTACTCTAGGTTGGGGAGTAGGGCCAGGGGGGGAAGTTCTAGATACTTTTCCGTACTTTGTATCTGGCGTACTTCACCTAATTTCCTCCGCAGTCTTAGGCTTCGGTGGCATTTATCACGCGCTTCTGGGACCCGAGACTCTTGAGGAATCTTTTCCATTCTTTGGTTATGTCTGGAAAGATAGAAATAAAATGACTACAATTTTGGGTATTCACTTAATTTTGTTAGGTCTAGGTGCTTTTCTTCTAGTACTCAAGGCTCTTTATTTTGGCGGTGTATATGATACCTGGGCCCCTGGGGGGGGAGATGTAAGAAAAATTACCAATTTGACCCTTAGTCCCAGTGTTATATTTGGTTATTTACTAAAATCTCCTTTTGGTGGAGAAGGGTGGATTGTTAGTGTAGATGATTTAGAAGATATAATTGGTGGGCATGTATGGTTGGGTTTTATTTGTGTATTTGGCGGAATTTGGCATATTTTAACCAAACCCTTCGCATGGGCTCGCCGTGCATTTGTATGGTCTGGAGAAGCTTACTTGTCTTATAGTTTAGCTGCTTTATCTGTCTTTGGTTTTATCGCTTGTTGTTTTGTATGGTTCAATAATACAGCTTATCCGAGTGAGTTTTATGGACCCACCGGGCCAGAAGCTTCTCAAGCTCAAGCATTTACTTTTCTAGTTAGAGACCAGCGTCTTGGAGCTAATGTGGGATCCGCTCAAGGACCCACAGGTTTAGGTAAATATCTAATGCGTTCCCCAACTGGGGAGGTTATCTTTGGAGGGGAAACTATGCGTTTTTGGGACCTTCGTGCTCCATGGTTAGAACCTCTAAGGGGCCCCAACGGTTTGGACTTGAGTAGGTTGAAAAAAGACATACAACCTTGGCAAGAACGACGCTCAGCAGAATATATGACCCACGCTCCTTTAGGCTCTTTAAATTCCGTGGGTGGCGTAGCTACCGAGATCAATGCAGTTAATTATGTCTCTCCTAGAAGTTGGTTATCAACTTCTCATTTTGTTCTAGGATTCTTCTTTTTTGTGGGCCATTTATGGCATGCAGGAAGAGCCCGAGCTGCTGCAGCAGGTTTTGAAAAGGGAATCGATCGTGATTTGGAACCTGTTCTTTACATGAACCCTCTTAACTAAGATTTTCTTATTTATACCTGTTCTACTTTTTTTCTGTTCTGGCTCGGTTATTCCATCTAGCCGAGCCATTCATTCCTTTTTATGAAAGAAAGATAAGGGACAGAAAAAAAAAATAAATAAAAATGAAAGAAACAAACGTATTCAATAAGCAAAAGGAGAGAGAGGGATTCGAACCCTCGATAGTTCCTAGAACTATACCGGTTTTCAAGACCGGAGCTATCAACCACTCAGCCATCTCTCCACAGCCTAATCCTTATTTTACTCCTACAAATAGAACATAGCCATATAAAAAATAAAAAGATTTATTAGCCTCTAGAAAGATATCAGATACAAGTTCCTTTTCGATATATCTCTGTATACTGTATACACGGATACAGGATCCGCTATACCCGCTTGTGAAATAAAGAGTAAATAATCTCTTCTCACCCCCATATCCAAATAAAAAAGCGGTTTAAGTAATAAATTTGAATTAAAGAGAAGAATCAATGGATTCATGATTAAACCCCTCCTACTTCTTGTATTTTTTTACAATTTTGGTTTAAGTGAGGGATCAAATATGTAGTCAACTTTATTTGATGGTAGCTTGGAGGATTAGAAATATGACTATTGCTTTCCAATTAGCTGTTTTTGCATTAATTGCGACTTCCTCAGTCTTAGTAATTAGTGTACCCCTTGTATTTGCTTCTCCTGATGGTTGGTCAAATAATAAAAATGTTGTATTTTCCGGTACATCATTATGGATTGGACTAGTCTTTCTCGTAGCTATTCTGAATTCTCTCATTTCTTAAATGAAATTTGGTTAATATTTATTAACCCCATAAAAAAGAAATAATAAAGGCCATTTCTTCTAAAAAATTAGAATAGTGAGACGTATTAAAACGCAATTTGCGTTCCGAATTGCTAGCTCTTCTCTTTCAGTATTATGAAATTCCATTCCCATTAGAATATTCATTGACAGATAATAAAAAAAGGAAAACTCTAATATAATAGAAAATGAAATGAAACGGTCGACCCAGACATAGAAGGTCGACCCAGGCGGATATACGCTATAAAATATATACCGTAGCGAGCGTAGTTCAATGGTAAAATATCTCCTTGCCAAGGAGAAGATACGGGTTCGATTCCCGCCGCTCGCCCGCTTAATTTATCAAAGTACTATGATAAAAAGTTTAGTCTAGTTAACTGTTTAACTACTTATATTAAATTAAGTATTAATTAGGTGTTAGTCTAGTGCCGTATCCCTTACTATCTTACCCTTCCTTTGCATCCCACTCAAAAAAAGAGGGCGCTCCAGAGGCAGAAATAGAACTCGCCAACAGAGCTCCAAAAATTGGGTATTAACTGAGACAAACAACGGGCAAACTTTTTTTAAAGGGAAGGGAGAGGTAGACTGTCCCTTTCGTTTCATTTTTATTTTCTGCAGGGTAGGGAGAGGCCTTGCGCCTTCTTTTTTTGAAGGCAAGTGACTTCGCAAACTGCTCAATTTTGCCCTCTAGGGCCGGGAACTAATGAATAAAAAAGGGTTGGATACGCCCCTCTACCATACATATCTAGAGAAATAGAATAGTCCTTTTATACAGACTGCTAAGTGCGGAGACGGGAATCGAACCCGTGACCTCAAGGTTATGAGCCTCGTGAGCTACCAAACTGCTCTACTCCGCTCTGGAGTACCAGAAACTGGTGGACAAAAAAGGCTTGAATACAAGCCTCTAACATGTCTAGACAAATAGAATACTCCTTTTATACAGAATGGAGCGGGTAGCGGGAATCGAACCCGCATCGTTAGCTTGGAAGGCTAGGGGTTATAGTCGACGTTGGTTGATTATTTTTAACGTCTCTAATTCAAAACCGAACATGAAATTTTGATTTCATTCGGCTCCTTTATGGATATTCTCACCACTTAACATCTATGTCAGCTTTTCTATTTGAATGGAACCAAAGCTCTCCGCTTTCTAGATGATCCTTATAGAGTAGGAGATAGAAATTCTATCTAAATTCATCTAATCTACTTACTTCGTTCCCTAATTTCATTCAAGAGATCCTGAGGAAAAGAATTGGGTTTCCACCGAGCTGAAACAATATGCGGATGGTTCTAGTAAACCAAAACTATCGTTTTTTAGCTATTTGGCTTCCTTATTCCTTATTTTAAGAAGATTTAGTTACGATTGGAAATCAACTTTTTTGTATCTTCATCCATAGATCCTTTACTCATATTTTCAAAATTGGAATACTTAATCCAATGCAAAATTATGCTTCGCGACTCTGTACTCATAATCCTATTTTTATTTTGGATGCAATTTAAATTAGTCTTTGGATACAAATCGCCAGAATGTATATTCTTCCTCAATATGCTATTGAGAGGAAAAGGATTTAATCCTTTATAAGAACTAAAGTTTTCATCGGAATATAAAAATAAAAAACTTAAGGATGCCTTAAGTATATCATTTCAAATTCAGTTATTAATAGAACGAATCACACTTTTACCACTAAACTATACCCGCTACATTGTAGATTATGGTATAAATGGTCCCTTTGTCAAGGATAGCCATTTGACAAGAAGGCTAATTCCCCCTTATTGAATCAGATGGAGAAGGTTCATGACACTGAGCCGTTGGTACTTCTACTTCGATCGCTCGCCTTTACTTTAGGATTTAGATAGCCCCTCTGGTCTGTAAAAAAAATCTTTTCTTACCATGCTAATAGCGCCTGAACCAAATGTATTTATTTTGATTAGGATCCTATTCTACGGTTACGACTACAATAATAATTATTTACTTTGCAAGGACGTAAGTGTGTCAGACTGCTAAATTGTTTTATTATTCCTACAATATAAACTAGGGGATATAGGGGGTAACACTGTCCCTATAAATTCCTTTTTTCCTTTTCTTTTTTGTCCAGAACTTGAACAAAAAAGAAATTATGGAAGATGTTTTCTTCCCCCATTAAGTCCGAGCCATAGAGTAAGAGTGAGATGAGTTTTCCAAATTCATCATAGACTTTCCCTATGGCTTGATAGAAGTAAGCAGCAAAGAGTCGTAACTTAAAGAAAAAAACGGACAGGGCCGACAGATTTACCTGATGTAAAGAAGATCCTAAAAGTCTCTGATTAGTCGACTCTCTCCATTTAACACTTTCCTCTCTCTCCTTTTTTCCACTGACTCAATTCTAGTTTATTAGATTCTTGTTTAAAAGAATGCAAAAAGTTCAATAGAACTAAGAACACATAAAAAATAGCATAGAGGATCAAGGCCATTACCAAAAGTTCCTCCCAAGGATCCTATATCCTATTGGGTATCTGTTCCCCGCCTTTTCCCGCTAGGATCGGAAATCTTATATTTTCCATATCCATATACCGTTGAATCCTTGGGGTTCCAGAATCCGCCTATTTTACTAGTCTTCGGAAACGGAAAACCCTGAACCAAGAAGAGTTGGATATGTTATGTAGGGTATGTTTTTTTTTATTAATTTTATTTTGAGCTCTCAAGATATCGATATATACATATACAATCTCTACATAATGTCTCTCTCTCTATCTCTATATATTATATATATAATATGTACATTATGCAGTAGACCCATAATGGGAAATCCAAGTGGCTAATTTTTGAATTAAATAAAAAGCCCTTTTAACTCAGTGGTAGAGTAATGCCATGGTAAGGCATAAGTCATCGGTTCAAATCCGATAAAGGGCTTTTTAAATTAGTGGTAGAGTAATCTCGTGCTAAGACGTAAGTCGTTGGTTCGAATCTGATAGAGTACTTTTCTACTAAATTGATTCACTTTTTTTCTTTGTTTTTGAAACTTTCTCTATATTTTTAGAGAATTTTATGACTTAGTGCGGGATGGATGCATTTTTGGTATGAACACTAAATGAAGCACGGAGAATTAATCTATAACGATCAACTAAAAAAAATCCTAGATGAAAACATAACAGAAAAGTTGGAAAAACTCTTTGCTTTGGATCTATTTATACTTTTCGAGTATATTGACAATTCCAAAAAACTGCTCATACTATGATTATAGTATAATCACGAGCGGTTGTATATGGCCCTATCGTCTAGTGATGCCCCTATCGTCTAGTGGTTCAGGACATCTCTCTTTCAAGGAGGCAGCGGGGATTCGACTTCCCCTGGGGGTAGGGAGTATTATGAAAGGAGGTTAATCATAGATTAGCAAAAACCCTAGAATAAATTCTTCCTGGGTCGATGCCCGAGTGGTTAATGGGGACGGACTGTAAATTCGTTGACAATGTCTACGCTGGTTCAAATCCAGCTCGGCCCAAACCAAAAATCTAGGGCTTCGTGAGTATGAACTAAATCCTTTTGTTTTTCTTCCATAAAATAAAATGTCTGATCTATAGAAATAAAAGATAAAGAAAAAAGGGAAATTTTTTTTTCTAATCCATATCTCTCTCATTCCTTTCTTACAAACAAAAGAGTTTTTCTTATTGAAGGCTGGATTATTATCCATTTTTAGTGATAAAAAATCACGACATACTAGTTATGTCACTCTCACTATACCCACGTATAATATAATATGTGGGTATGTAGTATATGATTCGTCTATTTCTTAGAGTACGAAAGACGAATCGAATCTTCTTATGGTTCTATTTAAGAATGGGTATGCCATACACCCCGCGGGGATTGTAGTTCAATTGGTCAGAGCACCGCCCTGTCAAGGCGGAAGCTGCGGGTTCGAGCCCCGTCAGTCCCGAACTAGGGTTCAATGAATGGAGAAATTGATATTTCCTTTTTCCATGAAAAAAAGGGGCAGGGAGCAAGATCAAATACCCACAGGGCACCCTTACTTCACTTTTTTATTTTGCATCTCTCATTAAAGAGGGAGGGAGGGCATATAGGAATTTTTTTTTCACTACTCCCAATCGATAAAGAAAGACACACATACGATATGTGGATTAGTAGAATTTAGGATATTATATTACTCTATCTTTCTTTATGATGATACCATCCTCATCTTAATTTCCTATTCCACTCTTATGGAATAGAGTACCGGTATTTTACCGGAATCCATACATAAATCGTATTCCCTTTTTATTTCAGACCTCTTTTCCCCATCTCACTTCTACTGCTTATTTGGATGTCTATGTGACCCATAGAAAGTGAAAGTTGGTCATATAATACATACATAATTGTATGTATAACTATAAGAAAAAGGAAGGGAAATTGTATAAGATTAAGAAAGTATAAGATTAAGAAAGCTCGTGGGTTAGAGATATAGAAAAGAAAAAGTAGAAAAGGATTAAAAAAGAGGGAATTCCTAATCCAATCAAAAAACCCATTTTGGTCTTAGTGTGGATAGAGGATCTTCCTATGTTATACTATATAACTCTCATCCGTGAAATATAACTCTCATCCATGAATTGATTTGATAGATCCGATATTCATAATATTGAATTGATTCAGTATTATCAGAATGCAAGCCCTACCCTTGAATTTACAAGATACCCCTTTTTCCTCTCCATGGGATTACATCCCGAGTTATTGTGAAAATAAAAAATAAAGAGGTTATGGAAGTCAATATTCTCGCATTTATTGCTACTGCACTGTTCATTCTAGTTCCTACTTCTTTTTTACTTATTATTTATGTAAAAACAGTCAGCCAAAATAATTAATTGGAATTCCAATTAATCATTGAAGAAATTAAAAAGGGATTAAATAAAAAAAATCCAAGTCTTAAATGAAAGGATCTGGTTGGAATCTTAAAGTGTGGTAGAAAGAACTACATATAGTTTTTTCTACGACACTTTAGATTCTTTCTATTATATTATCTTTGAATCTACATAGAATAGATTAGTAGATTGAAATAGTTAAGTAGTCTAATTCAATTTCTTTTTTCATTGCATCCACTTAATTTCAATCAGGTCAAAATAAAAAAATCTAAGACAATTCTTGACCAAAGAATCCATGGAAGGAAAGAAAAATAATATGAAGAATAGACTATAGTAAAAAGTAAAAGGAAATGGAAAATGTGTGATATGCCGTGAATAGTTCCGTGGAAGAAAGTCTAATTTTCTTATGTATAGAACTTTTTTTAACCATTCGTCATTTCTAGTAGAAATTCTGAATTGGTATAATGGCTCTTTCTTACATTACAACTTACAATACAAGAGTTTCTTACAGGAGTGAAACAAAACTAAAGAAAAAGATTAAAGAATAACGTTTGACAAAATGATTAATGCAAAATGATCCATTAAAGAAAAGAATTGATACAACAATTTGATTACTTAATCAATTAGTAGTATCCCTAGAGTCCACTCCTTCCCCATACTACTAGTGAAAGAGAAAATGTAAAGACTACCATTAAAGCAGCCCAAGCGAGACTTACTATATCCATCTAAATTATGTCTCCTATTTCTATGAAGGGATTATTCTACTATTGATCAATAATCATAGTGGAATCAAGGGTACAGAGTCAAAAAGGGATTCCGCCCTAAGGCCATGGATCAATCAGTTCAAGGAATTTACTCCTAACAAATTCTTATAGGAATTCTGGTAGAATTAGAGAGCATTAAAAATACGAGATACTATAGCCCTTTTTTCCTTAAAAAAGAAAGAGTACGGGAATGATGTCCTGAATAGAAGAAGCGGGAATAGGAAGATTTTTTATTCCTTTTGTTACTCTTTTTTTTTTTTTTAAGCAAAGGACGCCCGAATATACCATAAAATTATCGATAGATAAATATTTATTGGATACCTACCTTACCTAATGTTTATTTTTGACCTAAACCCTGCAGCCTTGCTTTGTATCATTCTATGAAAGAATGAAGAGATTTTATCCATAATACAACTCCTAAATTGATTTTTGATCGACCTATTTAATCTGATTCTCGTTAGAATTAAGTAGTCCTTACTTTAGTGTATGTAGGTAACATAAGATGTACGATAAAAAAATGTATAATAATTAGTAAGTCTTGATATTCTTTCGTGGAGTCCCTTCTTGAATCTTAGATTGAAAAAAAAAAAGAATGCCCCTTAGGGACCTTTCTTTGGATACCAAGATTTCTGACATCTTATCCTCGTATTTTAAAATTATCAAATCGAATCTCAATTAAGAACCAATTCAAATTCATATAATAAAAGAATAAGGAAACACTACCTCACCCCTATTGATAACCATTTTGGCCACTACCGTCAAAACAAACCCTAACCCTAGTTTGAGGATAGAACTATGGTATGGTTTCTCTAAACCCAGTATCGGCAGGCCCAGTTACTCTCTTGCCCGAACTTATGCGAAGTAAAAATTTATCGAATTCGATCAGCACTATAAAAAAAACCTAAGTATTTTATTGATCAGGCGGCACCCAGATTTGAACTGGGGATAAAGGATTTGCAGTCCCCTGCCTTACCGCTTGGCCATGCCGCCAAAAAATCCGATCAAAAATCTAGAAAACAGCAAGTATTCATCCACGTTTTCTTACGAAAAGCCCCTTTTATTTTGAATATAATTCTACTTACTTTTTTCCAATCTTTTTCAAAAAATCTATTCCTGCTTTTTTTGATCCAGTTTCTATTATTCTCCTCGATAGATTCTATCTTAAAACATACATTGTTAACACAATAAAACTTCCCATTTCTTTCTATTGAGATGAAAAAGAAGAAAAAGTGGATTTCTATTCACAGGCTGCAAAATTCAGAATAAATTGGAACCGTTAACTAGAATTCTCTTTTTTTTATTGCAGTAGTGAACTACTCTTAAATCGGTATTATCTCCCCCCCCTTCAATGGCATAATAAAATATTATGGCTTTATGCTTAATCCGTGTATAGGTAAACTTTAGGTCCGAACAGCATTATTATCCAAAGATCCCCTTTATGTACATATCTCTATGGGGAATCATGCTTTAATTTTTCAAAGTATTAAATTAAATATCTTGAATAAAAAAAGGAAATTTGCTCTGATATAGAGTATAACCTGACTATCTTGGCGTACCCAAGTGAAATTACGATAAAAGAAAAGCATGGATATGGGGAGAGGTGGATAACTAGATTGGCATGTACTTAAAAAAGGGACTTACTTTATTTTAGAATTCCACAATGAAATACTGAATTTTCTAGCAATTATACTACTCCGATCCGAAATAAAAAAGAACCCTCAAATTATTTTGAGAAATTAAAGTAAGCACGCTATTCTAAATCGAAGTAAAGTCAAACTTTCTAGTATATTATATTACGGCTTTATTACATTCATAGAAAGGAGATAAAATGAGAAATCTTTGCCATCCAATCTGATTAGAATATCATAACATAAAGTATAAGTGGCAGAATTTTTTTTGTAGGAATGTTTTATCAATTCATTTTCATTTCATTTGTACCCCTGGCAAACTCGAACTTTCGTCCAAATGGTCTCTATTCATATGTATGAAATACATATATGAAATACGTATGTGGAGTTCCCTAGAATTTCATGTGATTCAGTAAACAGAATATAGATTCCATGATTGCTAGATCGATCCATAGGGATTGATGAAGAGTGAGCTGATAATGGAATTTTTCTTTGATAAACAGGAAACTTAAGATTAAGATGCTCCGGAATGGAAACGAGGGAATGTCCACAATACCCGGATTTAGTCAGATCCAATTCGAGGGATTTTGTAGGTTCATTAATCAAGCCTTGGCAGAAGAACTTGACAAGTTTCCAACAATTAAAGATCCAGATCACGAAATTGCATTTCAATTATTTGCGAAAGGATATCAACTGCTAGAACCCTCGATAAAAGAAAGAGATGCTGTGTATGAATCACTCACCTATTCTTCCGAATTATATGTATCTGCGAGATTAATTTTTGGTTTCGATGTGCAAAAGCAAACCATTTCTATCGGAAACATTCCTATAATGAATTCCTTAGGAACCTTTATTATAAATGGAATATACCGAATTGTGATCAATCAAATATTGCTAAGTCCTGGTATTTACTACCGCTCGGAATTAGATCATAAGGGAATTTCTATCTACACTGGCACTATAATATCAGATTGGGGGGGGAGATCGGAATTAGCAATTGATAAAAAAGAAAGGATATGGGCTCGCGTGAGTAGAAAACAAAAGATATCTATTCTAGTTCTATCATCAGCTATGGGTTCGAATCTAAGAGAAATTCTGGATAATGTTTCCTACCCTGAAATTTTCTTGTCTTTCCCGAATGCTAAAGAGAAGAAGAGGATTGAGTCAAAAGAAAAAGCTATTTTGGAGTTTTATCAACAATTTGCTTGTGTAGGTGGGGACCTGGTATTTTCGGAGTCCTTATGCGAGGAATTACAAAAGAAATTTTTTCAACAAAAATGTGAATTAGGAAGGATTGGTCGACGAAATATGAATCGGAGACTTAATCTTGATATTCCTCAGAACAATACATTCTTGTTACCACGAGATGTATTGGCCGCTACGGATCATTTGATTGGAATGAAATTTGGAACGGGTATACTTGACGATGACGATATGAATCACTTGAAAAATAAACGTATTCGTATCGGTTGCGGATCTGTTACAAGATCAATTCGGATTGGCTCTTGGTCGTTTACAACATGCAGTTCAAAAAACTATTCGTAGAGTATTCATACGTCAATCGAAACCGACTCCCCAAACTTTGGTAACTCCAACTTCAACTTCAATTTTATTAATAACTACTTATGAGACCTTTTTTGGCACATACCCGTTATCTCAAGTTTTTGATCAAACGAATCCATTGACACAAACTGTTCATGGGCGAAAAGTGAGTTGTTTAGGTCCTGGAGGGTTGACGGGGAGAACCGCAAGTTTTCGGAGCCGAGATATTCATCCGAGTCACTATGGGCGTATTTGTCCAATTGACACGTCTGAAGGAATCAATGTTGGACTTACTGGATCCTTAACAATTCATGCGAGAATTGATCACTTGTGGGGATCCATAGAGAGTCCGTTTTATGAAATATCTGCTGAGAAAGCAAAAGAAAAAAAAGAGAGACAGGTGGTTTATCTATCACCAAATAGAGATGAATATTATATGATAGCAGCAGGAAATTCTTTGTCCTTGAATCAAGGTATTCAGGAAGAACAGGTTGTTCCGGCTAGATACCGTCAAGAATTCTTGACTATTGCATGGGAACAGATTCATGTTAGAAGTATTTTTCCTTTCCAATATTTTTCTATTGGGGGTTCTCTCATTCCTTTTATTGAGCACAATGATGCGAATCGGGCTTTAATGAGTTCTAATATGCAGCGCCAAGCAGTTCCGCTTTCTCGGTCCGAGAAATGCATTGTTGGAACTGGATTGGAACGCCAAACAGCTCTAGATTCGAGGGTTTCCATTATAGCCGAACGCGAGGGAAAGATCATTTCTACTGATAGTCATAAGATACTTTTATCAAGTAGTGGGAAGACTATAAGTATTCCTTTAGTTAACCACCGTCGCTCTAACAAAAATACTTGTATGCACCAAAAACCCCGGGTTCCACGGGGTAAATCCATTAAAAAAGGACAAATTTTAGCAGAAGGAGCTGCTACAATTGGGGGCGAACTTGCTTTAGGAAAAAACGTATTAGTAGCTTATATGCCATGGGAAGGTTACAATTTTGAAGACGCAGTACTAATTAGCGAACGTTTGGTATATGAAGATATTTATACCTCTTTTCACATCCGGAAATATGAAATTCAGACGGATACGACAAGCCAGGGCTCCGCTGAAAAAATCACTAAAGAAATACCACATCTAGAAGAACATTTACTCCGCAATTTGGACAGAAATGGAGTTGTTAGGTTGGGATCCTGGGTAGAAACTGGTGATATTTTAGTAGGTAAATTAACGCCTCAGATAGCGAGCGAATCATCTTATATCGCGGAAGCTGGATTATTACGGGCCATATTTGGCCTTGAGGTTTCCACTTCAAAAGAAACTTCTCTGAAATTACCTATAGGTGGAAGAGGGCGCGTTATCGATGTGAAATGGATCCAAAGGGACCCGCTCGACATAATGGTTCGTGTATATATTTTACAGAAACGTGAAATCAAAGTTGGGGATAAAGTAGCCGGAAGACATGGGAATAAAGGGATCATTTCCAAAATTTTGCCTAGGCAAGATATGCCCTATTTGCAAGATGGAACACCCGTTGATATGGTCTTCAATCCCTTAGGAGTACCCTCCCGAATGAATGTGGGACAAATATTTGAAAGCTCGCTCGGATTAGCGGGGGATCTGCTAAAGAAACATTATAGAATAGCACCCTTTGATGAGAGATATGAGCAAGAGGCTTCAAGAAAACTTGTGTTTTCAGAATTATATGAAGCCAGTAAAGAAACAAAAAATCCATGGGTATTTGAACCCGAGTACCCGGGAAAAAGCAGAATATTTGATGGAAGAACAGGCGACCCCTTTGAGCAACCTGTTCTAATAGGGAAGTCCTATATCTTAAAATTAATTCATCAAGTTGATGAGAAAATTCATGGGCGTTCTACTGGGCCCTACTCACTTGTTACACAACAACCGGTTAGAGGAAGAGCCAAGCAAGGGGGACAACGAGTAGGAGAAATGGAAGTTTGGGCTTTAGAAGGATTTGGTGTTGCTCATATTTTACAAGAGATACTTACTTATAAATCTGACCATCTTATAGCTCGCCAAGAAATACTTAATGCTACGATCTGGGGAAAAAGAATACCTAATCATGAGGATCCTCCAGAATCTTTTCGAGTGCTCGTTCGAGAACTACGATCTTTGGCTCTAGAACTGAATCATTTCCTTGTATCTGAAAAGAACTTCCAGGTTAATAGGGAGGAAGTTTGATCGGAATAAATATAAATTCTTTTCTTATTTCTATTTTATGATTGACCAATATAAACATCAACAACTTCAAATTGGACTCGTTTCCCCTCAACAAATAAAGGCTTGGGCTAACAAAAACCTACCTAATGGAGAAGTCGTTGGCGAAGTCACAAGGCCCTCTACTTTTCATTATAAAACCGATAAACCAGAAAAAGATGGATTGTTTTGCGAAAGAATCTTTGGACCCATAAAAAGCGGGATTTGCGCTTGTGGCAATTCTCGAGCGAGCGGAGCTGAAAACGAAGACGAAAGATTTTGCCAAAAATGCGGGGTCGAATTTGTGGATTCTCGGATACGAAGATATCAAATGGGATACATCAAACTCGCATGTCCCGTGACTCATGTGTGGTATTTGAAAGGTCTTCCTAGTTATATCGCGAATCTTTTAGATAAACCTCTTAAGAAGTTGGAGGGCCTAGTATACGGCGATTTCTCTTTTGCTAGGCCCAGCACTAAAAAACCCACTTTTTTACGATTACGAGGTTTATTCGAAGAGGAAATTGCATCCTGTAACCACAGCATTTCTCCCTTTTTTTCTACCCCAGGCTTTGCAACATTTCGAAATCGGGAAATTGCGACAGGAGCAGGTGCTATTAGAGAACAATTAGCAGATTTGGATTTGCGAATTATTATAGAGAATTCTTTGGTCGAATGGAAGGAATTAGAAGACGAGGGGTATAGTGGAGATGAGTGGGAAGATAGAAAAAGACGAATAAGAAAAGTTTTTTTGATTAGACGCATGCAATTGGCGAAACATTTTATTCAAACAAATGTAGAACCAGAATGGATGGTTTTGTGCTTATTACCGGTTCTTCCTCCCGAATTGAGACCTATTGTTTATAGGTCTGGAGATAAAGTAGTGACTTCAGACATTAATGAACTTTATAAGAGAGTTATCCGTCGGAACAACAATCTTGCCTATCTATTAAAAAGAAGTGAATTAGCGCCAGCAGATTTAGTAATGTGCCAGGAAAAATTGGTACAAGAAGCCGTGGATACACTTCTTGATAGTGGGTCCCGCGGGCAACCGACGAGGGATGGTCACAATAAAGTATACAAATCACTTTCAGATGTAATTGAAGGTAAAGAGGGAAGGTTTCGCGAGACTCTGCTTGGGAAACGGGTCGATTACTCGGGGCGTTCTGTCATTGTTGTGGGTCCTTCGCTTTCATTACATCAATGTGGATTACCTCTAGAGATAGCAATAAAGCTTTTTCAGCTATTTGTAATTCGCGATTTAATCACGAAACGCGCCACTTCTAATGTAAGGATTGCTAAAAGGAAAATTTGGGAAAAAGAACCCATTGTATGGGAAATACTTCAAGAAGTTATGCGGGGACATCCTGTACTGTTAAATAGAGCACCTACCCTGCATAGATTAGGCATACAGGCCTTTCAACCCACTTTAGTAGAGGGGCGTACTATTTCTTTACACCCATTAGTGTGTAAGGGTTTCAATGCGGACTTTGATGGAGATCAAATGGCTGTTCATCTACCTTTATCCTTGGAAGCTCAGGCAGAAGCCCGTTTACTTATGTTTTCTCATATGAATCTCTTATCTCCCGCTATTGGGGATCCTATTTGCGTACCAACCCAAGACATGCTTATCGGGCTTTATGTATTAACGATTGGAAAGCGTCGAGGTATTTGTGCAAATAGATATAATAGTTGCAGAAACTACCCAAATCTAAAAGTAAATTACAATAATAATAATAATTTTAAATATAGGAAAGATAAAGAACCCCATTTTTCTAGTTCTTATGATGCACTGGGAGCTTATAGACAAAAACTAATCAGTTTAGATAGTCCCTTGTGGCTACGATGGAACCTGGATCAACGCGTCATTGGGTCAAGAGAAGTTCCGATTGAAGTTCAATATGAATCTTTGGGGACTTATCATGAGATTTATGCCCACTATCTAATAATGGGAAATAGAAAAAAAGAAATTCGTTCGATATACATTCGAACCACTCTTGGTCATATTTCTTTTTATAGAGAAATAGAGGAAGCCATACAAGGATTTAGTCAGGCCTATTCATACACTACCTAAACAAGAAAGTTAGATTCGGCGATGCCCCTCCCCTTTCGGGGGGCATTCCGATTTCCCTAGTATCATCATTATTTGCCACGCGAATCCAGATTGAGATTGAGGCAATTAAGTTAATTAAATTTTCGAATCACTGACTCAGGCCCATTGTCGAATCCTACTCAGCAATTGTCGAATCCTACTCAGCCGAAAAGGGGGTACTTATGTATGGCGGAACGGGCCAATCTGGTCTTTCATAATAAAGAGATAGACGGAACTGGTATGAAACGACTTATTAGCAGATTAATAGATCATTTTGGAATGGGATATACATCCCATATACTGGATCAACTAAAGACTCTGGGCTTCCATCAAGCCACTACTACATCGATTTCGTTAGGAATCGAGGATCTTTTAACAATACCCTCTAAGGGATGGTTAGTCCAAGACGCGGAACAACAGAGTTTTCTTTTGGAGAAACACTATTATTATGGGGCTGTACACGCGGTAGAAAAATTACGCCAATCTGTTGAGATATGGTATGCGACAAGTGAATATTTGAAACAAGAAATGAATTCAAATTTTCGGATAACGGATCCTTCTAATCCAGTCTATCTAATGTCTTTTTCAGGAGCCAGAGGAAATGCATCTCAAGTACACCAATTAGTAGGTATGAGAGGATTAATGTCGGACCCTCAAGGACAAATGATTGATTTACCTATTCAAAGCAATTTACGCGAGGGACTTTCTTTGACAGAATATATAATTTCCTGCTATGGAGCCCGCAAAGGGGTTGTAGATACTGCTGTGCGAACAGCAGATGCTGGATATCTTACACGTAGACTTGTTGAAGTAGTTCAACATATTATTGTGCGTAGAAGAGATTGTGGTACTATCCGAGGTATTTCTGTAAGTCCTCAAAATGGGATGACGGAAAAACTTTTTGTCCAAACACTAATTGGTCGTGTATTAGCAGACGATATATATATCGGTTCACGATGCATTGCCGCGCGAAATCAAGATATTGGAATTGGATTAGTCAATCGATTCATAACTGCCTTTCGAGCACAACCATTTCGAGCACAACCAATATATATTAGAACCCCCTTTACTTGCCGAAGCACTTCTTGGATCTGTCAATTATGCTATGGCCGGAGTCCTACTCATAGTGATCTGGTCGAATTGGGAGAAGCCGTAGGTATTATTGCAGGTCAATCAATTGGGGAGCCAGGGACTCAACTAACATTAAGAACTTTTCATACTGGCGGAGTATTCACAGGGGGTACTGCCGACCTTGTACGATCCCCTTCGAATGGAAAAATAAAATTCAATGAGAATTTGGTTCACCCCACACGTACCCGTCATGGGCAGCCTGCTTTTCTATGTTATATAGACTTGCATGTAACTATTCAGAGTCAAGATATTCTATATAGTGTGAATATTCCCTCAAAAAGCTTGATTCTAGTGCAAAATGATCAATATGTAAAATCCGAACAAGTAATTGCGGAGATTCGTGCCGGAACGTCCACTTTACATTTTAAAGAAAGGGTACAAAAGCATATTTATTCTGAATCAGACGGCGAAATGCACTGGAGTACTGATGTTTACCATGCGCCCGAATATCAATATGGTAATCTTCGCCGATTACCAAAAACAAGCCATTTATGGATATTGTCAGTAAGTATGTGCAGATCCAGTATAGCGTCTTTTTCACTCCACAAGGATCAAGATCAAATGAATACTTATGGTAAAAAAGATAGGGAAATTCTTGATTATTCAACGTCGGATCGAATCATGTCCAATGGCCATTGGAATTTTATCTATCCTTCTATTTTTCAAGATAATTCAGATTTGTTGGCGAAAAAGCGAAGAAATAGGTTCGTCATTCCATTACAATATCATCAAGAACAAGAGAAAGAACTAATATCCTGTTTTGGGATTTCGATTGAAATCCCCCTTATGGGTGTTTTACGTAGAAATACTATTTTTGCTTATTTTGACGATCCCCGATACAGAAAAGATAAAAAGGGTTCAGGAATTGTTAAATTTAGATATAGGACCCTAGAAGAAGAATATAGGACTCGAGCGGAAGACTCAGAAGAGGAATATGAGACCCTAGAAGACGAATACAGGACCCGAGAGGACGAATATGAATATGAAACCCTAGAAGAATCTAAATATGGAATCCTAGAAGACGAATACGAATATGAAACCCTAGAAGACGAATATGGGAGCCCAGAAAACGAATATGGGAACCCAGAGAACGAATATAGGACTTTAGAGAAAGACTCAGAAGAGGAATATGGGAGCCCAGAGAGCAAATATAGGACCCAAGAGGACGAATATGGAACTCTAGAGGAAGACTCAGAAGACGAATATGGCAGCCCCGGGGAAAGCGCAGAGGAAAAATATGGTACTTTAGAGGAAGACTCAGAAGAAGATTCAGAGGACGAATACGAGAGCCCAGAGGAAGATTCCATCTTAAAAAAAGAGGGTTTGATTGAGCATCGAGGAACAAAAGAATTTAGTCTAAAATACCAAAAAGAAGTAGATCGGTTTTTTTTCATTCTTCAAGAACTTCATATCTTGCCGAGATCTTCATCCCTAAAGATACTTGACAATAGTATTATTGGAGTGAATACACAACTCACAAAAAATACAAGAAGTCGACTAGGCGGACTGGTCCGAGTGAAGAGAAAAAAAAGCCATACGGAACTCAAAATATTTTCCGGAGATATTCATTTTCCTGAAGAGGCGGATAAGATATTAGGTGGCTGTTTGATACCGCCAGAAAGACAAAAAAAAGATTCTAAGGAATCAAAAAAAAGGAAAAATTGGGTCTATGTTCAACGGAAAAAAATTCTCAAGAGCAAGGAAAAGTATTTTGTTTCCGTTCGCCCTACAGTGGCATATGAAATGGACGAAGGAAGAAATTTAGCAACACTTTTCCCGCAGGATCTCTTGCAAGAAGAAAATAATCTCCAAATTCGACTTGTCAATTTTATTTCTCATGAAAATAGCAAGTTAACTCAAAGAATTTATCACACAAATAGTCAATTTGTTAGAACTTGCTTAGTAGTGAATTGGGAACAAGAAGAAAAAGAAAAGGCTGGTGCTTCCCTTGTTGAGGTAAGAGCAAATGATCTTATTCGCGATTTCCTAAGAATTGAGTTAGTCAAGTCCACTATTTCGTATACACGAAAAAGGTATGGTAGGACAAGTGCAGGACCGATTCCCCATAATAGGTTAGATCGCGCCAATATCAATTCTTTTTATTCCAAGGCGAAGATTGAATCACTTAGCCAACATCCAGAAGCTATTGGCACTTTGTTGAATCGAAATAAAGAATACCACTCTTTGATGATTTTGTCGGCATCCAACTGTTCTCGAATTGGTTTATTCAAGAATTCAAAACATCCCAATGCGATAAAAGAATGGAATCCTAGAATTCCTATTCGAGAAATTTTTGGGCCCTTAGGCGCTATTGTAGCTAGTATATCGCATTTTTCTTCATCTTACTATTTACTAACGCATAATAAAATCCTGTTAAAAAAATATTTGTTCGTTGACAATTTAAAACAAACCTTCCAAGTACTTCAAGAACTTAAATACTCTTTAATAGATGAAAATAAAAGGATTTCTAATTTCGATAGTAACATAATGTTGGATCCATTCCTTTTGAATTGTCACTTTGTCCATCATGATTCTTGGGAAGAGACATTGGCAATAATTCACCTTGGACAATTTATTTGTGAAAATGTATGTCTATTTAAATCGCACATAAAAAAATCCGGTCAAATTTTCATTGTAAATATGAATTCCTTTGTTATAAGAGCAGCTAAACCTTATTTGGCCACTACAGGAGCAACTGTTAATGGTCATTATGGAGAAATCCTTTACAAGGGAGATAGGTTAGTTACGTTTATATATGAAAAATCGAGATCTAGTGACATAACGCAAGGTCTTCCAAAAGTGGAACAAATCTTTGAAGCGCGTTCAATTGATTCATTATCCCCGAATCTCGAAAGGAGAATTGAGGATTGGAATGAGCGTATACCAAGAATTCTTGGGGTCCCTTGGGGATTCTTGATTGGAGCTGAGCTAACCATAGCCCAAAGTCGTATCTCTTTGGTTAATAAAATCCAAAAGGTTTATCGATCCCAAGGGGTACAGATCCATAATAGACATATAGAGATTATTATACGCCAAGTAACATCAAAAGTGCGGGTTTCCGAAGATGGAATGTCTAATGTTTTTTCGCCTGGGGAATTAATCGGACTATTGCGAGCGGAACGAGCAGGACGAGCTTTGGATGAATCGATCTATTATCGGGCAATCTTATTGGGAATAACAAGGGCTTCCCTGAATACCCAAAGTTTCATATCTGAAGCAAGTTTTCAAGAAACTGCTCGAGTTTTAGCAAAAGCTGCCCTACGAGGTCGCATTGATTGGTTGAAAGGCTTGAAAGAAAACGTAGTTCTGGGGGGGATTATACCTGTTGGTACCGGATTCCAAAAATTTGTGCATCGTTCCCCACAAGACAAGAACCTTTATTTCGAAATAAAAAAAAAAAATCTATTCGCGTCGGAAATGAGAGATTTTTTGTTTCTCCATACAGAATTAGTTTCTTCAGATTCTGACGTAACAAACAATTTTTATGAGACATAAGAACCCCCATAAAAATATTTTTTACTTTACTAGACTTTTGAACTTAGAACACTAACAGGTCAAATTTTAGATTTTTAAGATTTTTATTTTAATAAGTAAAACAAGTCAGTTAATTCATTAAGGTGGTTATGTTTATACCATGTATCAATGGCCAACTCTTATCTTAGTACAAGGTTCTCTCGGAACAATTATTATTTATTTCAAGCTATTTCGGATCTTTCTTAATCTTCAAAAAGAACTAAATTCCGTAATGGAATGGTAGGATTAAAAAAAAGGAAGTGTGGAAAAAATGACAAGAAGATATTGGAACATTAATTTGAAAGAGATGATAGAAGCAGGAGTTCATTTTGGTCATGGTATTAAGAAATGGAATCCTAAAATGGCCCCTTACATTTCGGCAAAGCGTAAAGGTACTCATATTATAAATCTCGCTAGAACGGCTCGTTTTTTATCAGAAGCTTGTGATTTAGTTTTTGATGCAGCAAGTCAGGGAAAAAGTTTCTTAATTGTTGGTACCAAAAAAAGAGCAACAGATTTAGTAGCATCAGCTGCAATAAGGGCTCGTTGTCATTATGTTAATAAAAAGTGGTTCAGTGGTATGTTAACGAATTGGTCGATTACGAAAACTAGACTTTCTCAATTTAGAGACTTAAGAGCAGAAGAAAAAATGGGAAAATTCCACCATCTCCCAAAAAGAGATGTGGCAATCTTGAAGAGAAAATTATCTACTTTGCAAAGGTATCTCGGCGGGATCAAATATATGACGAGATTGCCAGACATTGTGATCGTCCTTGATCAGCAAAAAGAGTATATAGCTCTTCGGGAATGTGCCATTTTGGGGATTCCTACTATTTCTTTAGTCGATACAAATTGTGACCCGGATCTCGCGAATATATCGATTCCAGCCAACGATGACACTATGACTTCAATTCGATTGATTCTTAACAAATTAGTATTTTCAATTTGTGAGGGCCGTTCTCTCTATATAAGAAATCGTTGATTAAGAATATATAGTGAATTCTTGGGCAACTGCGTAAATTTATGGAATCACTTACTTTACTATATCTTTTTTTTTGCATAGAATTTTTTTTGCATAGAAAAAAGAAGGGGAATATTGATATATATTAGAGGGTATTGATATATATTATGATCTGATGTGCTTTCTTGGTATCCTAAATATAAGATTAATACTTCAAGTTGCTGAGTTGAGAAAGAGATGGTTGAATCAAAAGAATTCCTTTTTTGAAGTTCAATTTTTATCAGAGGACAATATGAATATTATACCTTGTTCCATTAAAACACTCAAGGGGTTATACGATATATCGGGTGTAGAAGTAGGCCAACACTTCTATTGGCAAATAGGAGGTTTCCAAATTCATGCCCAAGTACTCATCACTTCTTGGGTCGTAATTACTATCTTGCTAGGTTCAGTTGTCATAGCTGTTCGGAATCCACAAACCATCCCGACCGACGGTCAGAATTTTTTTGAATATGTCCTTGAGTTTATTCGAGACTTGAGCAAAACTCAGATTGGAGAAGAATATGGTCCCTGGGTTCCCTTTATTGGAACTATGTTCCTTTTTATTTTTGTTTCGAATTGGTCGGGTGCTCTTTTACCTTGGAAAATTATAGAGTTACCCCATGGGGAATTAGCAGCGCCCACGAATGATATAAATACTACTGTTGCTTTAGCTTTACTCACGTCAGCGGCATATTTTTATGCTGGTCTTAGCAAAAAAGGATTGAGCTATTTCGAGAAATATATTAAACCAACTCCAATCCTTTTACCAATTAACATCCTAGAAGATTTCACAAAACCATTATCGCTTAGCTTTCGACTTTTCGGGAATATATTGGCGGATGAATTAGTCGTTGTTGTTCTTGTTTCTTTAGTCCCCTTAGTAATCCCTATACCGGTCATGTTTCTTGGATTATTTACAAGCGGTATTCAAGCTCTTATTTTTGCAACATTAGCCGCAGCCTATATAGGTGAATCCATGGAGGGTCATCATTGAATTGACTCTTTTTGGAAATAGTATTTTTTTTTTTTGCAGCTTAGCTCAATTCATGCATGGTTCCAGATAATCTGCTTGGTTGCAAAAAAATAGTTAGAAATGCGTATGAATATATAGCCTAGAGTTGTAGGAGAGAGAATAGAATAGACTATATTATGGAATTTTCAAAGTATATATGCATTAAGGAGGGTGGAGTCAGGCTAGATCTATACTATAATATCCTTAATGTCTATAAGTGGAGTCCTCTTTTATGCAGGTTTCCACTTTAAGCAATGATTTTAGAATCCGATTCAATAGAAAATGAGAAAATATGCAAACAAAATAGAAGAAACAAATGTATATATATAGGATATTATATTATATATTCCTAGGTTAGATTCATTATCTAATCCGATATATGGATATGGAATTCCCTTCTATGTAGTTCGGACAATTCACATTATCATTTCAATTTGATTTCAATTTGTACTTTTTAGTTACTTTACTTCTCCCCAATAGAGCTTAGAAGTAAGAATTTATTGGTTGATTGTATCCTTAACCATTTCTTTTTTTTGACACGAGGAACTACTCACCATGAATCCACTAATTGCTGCTGCTTCTGTTATTGCTGCTGGATTGGCCGTAGGGCTTGCTTCTATTGGACCTGGAGTTGGTCAAGGTACTGCTGCAGGACAAGCTGTAGAAGGTATTGCGAGACAGCCAGAAGCAGAAGGTAAAATACGAGGTACTTTATTGCTTAGTCTAGCTTTTATGGAAGCTTTAACAATTTATGGACTAGTTGTGGCACTAGCGCTTTTATTTGCGAACCCTTTTGTTTAATCTTAAAAAAAAAATTCTTTCGATTTCGATTAGATACTTTTTTCTTTTTTTAGTAAATTGGTATTTGCTTCCGACAATTCCAATTATATCAATACTTTATTTAATTTACTCCTATTTATTACTCCTGGAATTATCTATTTATCGGGACAGATAATACCCCATTCTAGGAAGGGCTGAGTTGAGTATTATTAATTTAGAAGATATGCTCACCTTCTTATTTCCCGTCCTTAGTTTAGGAAAGTGGAAAGTTTTTTCCTTTTATTTTAGGAATTTTGGGAACAGAACATTTCAACAAAGGAAGTCTTTCACCGGTCAAACAAGACGTAAGACTTAATCTAAAAGAAATTACTAGATTGAATCTATTTGCATTAAAAAAACCGATCAAAAAAGGGCGAGCGAAGTAAGTGATCGAAAAACTTTGTTCTTTGTTCGTCCTATCTATAAGAGGAGAGCATATGAAAAATGTAACCCATTCTTTCGTTTTTTTAGCTCACTGGCCATCCGCTGGCAGTTTCGGGCTTAATACCGATATTTTAGCAACAAATCTAATAAATCTAACTGTAGTGGTTGGTGTTTTGATTTTTTTTGGAAAGGGAGTGTGTGCGAGTTGTCTATTTCAAGAATAGATTGGATCTATCCGGCTGCACTTTATAATATTTTTTAGTATTTTTCGGATAAATAAGAAAAGGGTGCACGATCTCGACGAATTACTTCTGAATAAATTCAGAAATCATATGGAAGAACCATAGCATTTCGCGACTCATTGGTAAATCAACTTTGATTCTCTATAAACCAAGAATGTGAGACCATTAACACGGTTAAAGCTAAACTGCTTGAAGTCCAGGCAAAAAGAGGTACTCTTTCTACAACTATATTAGTATTAGTACCAATTTAAACGGGAAATAGCTAATGTAAAATTTATCTGATATAGAACACTCATATCGATAAAATGGTTTGAACTATTTACTAGAAAAAAAAGGGGGCACCCTGCCCTTTTTTAACCAATGCCGAATCGACGACCTATGTATAAAAAAGAGAAATTTTTTGGATTTGAAGAAAAAAAAAATAAAAAAGAATTCTATTAATTTTCATTTTCCATTTATTTAGTTAGTTTTTCTTAATGAAATTGAAATTATTAACTAGAGGGCAAATAAAAATAAAGAAACAACTTTGCTGACCATGATATATTTTTATCTAGGCGGAAGAGTCCTCTTAATATTTATCTAGTCTTATATAGGTTTCGGTATATTGAAATATAAACATAAAAAAGAAGATAGAGGATAGGCTCATTACTTAAAAAAAAGATATGGAAATAGCTATAGAAAAAAAAAAAGGAGCGTGAGAGCCAAATGAATCGAAAGATTCATGTTTGGTTCGGGAAGAGATCATAAAAGTTGTAAACTTACAAAATAATCTACTTTCATTAAAAGATTTATTAGATAATCGAAAACAGAGGATCTTGAGTACTATTCGAAATTCAGAAGAATTGCGTAGAGGGACCATTGAGCAACTCGAAAAAGCTCGGATTCGATTACAGAAAGTCGAACTAGAAGCGGATGAGTATCGAATGAATGGATACTCTGAGATAGAACGAGAAAAAGCAAATTTGATTAATGCTACTTCTATTAGTTTGGAACAATTGGAAAAGTCTAAAAACGAAACCCTTTATTTTGAAAAACAAAGGGCAATGAATCAGGTCCGACAGCGGGTTTTCCAACAGGCCGTACAAGGAGCTCTAGGAACTCTGAATAGTTGTTTGAATACCGAGTTACATTTCCGTACGATTCGTGCTAATATTGGCATTCTCGGGTCCCTGGAATGGAAGAAATAATTAAATTAATTAGGCCTTGAACTTCTACTTTCGTTTAGAATTTAGGCATTATTTTTCCCCTTGCTTCCGAAAAAAGAGTCAAGAAACACTAATGGCAACCCTTCGAGTCGACGAAATTCATAAAATTCTCCGCGAACGTATTGAACAATATAATAGGAAAGTAGGGATTGAGAATATAGGTCGCGTAGTTCAAGTGGGGGATGGGATTGCTCGTATTATAGGTCTTGGTGAAATAATGTCAGGTGAATTAGTCGAATTTGCAGAAGGTACTAGGGGTATTGCTCTGAATTTGGAATCCAAAAATGTTGGGATTGTATTAATGGGCGATGGGTTGATGATACAAGAGGGAAGTTTTGTAAAAGCAACAGGAAGAATTGCTCAGATACCCGTGAGTGAGGCTTACTTGGGTCGTGTTGTAAATGCTCTGGCTAAACCTATTGATGGGAAAGGCGAAATTATAGCTTCCGAATCTCGCTTAATTGAATCTCCTGCTCCAAGTATAATTTCCAGGCGTTCCGTATACGAACCTCTTCAAACAGGGCTTATTGCTATCGATTCGATGATCCCTATAGGGCGCGGTCAGCGAGAGTTAATTATTGGGGACAGACAGACTGGCAAAACAGCAGTAGCCACAGATACAATTCTCAATCAAAAAGGGCAAGGTGTAATATGTGTTTATGTAGCTATCGGTCAAAGAGCATCCTCCGTAGCTCAAGTAGTAACTACTTTCCATGAGGAGGGGGCCATGGAATACACTATTGTAGTAGCTGAAATGGCGGATTCACCTGCTACATTACAATACCTCGCTCCTTATACGGGAGCAGCCCTGGCTGAGTATTTTATGTACCGCGAACGGCATACTTTAATAATTTATGATGATCTCTCCAAACAGGCACAAGCTTATCGCCAAATGTCCCTTCTATTAAGAAGACCTCCCGGACGTGAGGCTTATCCAGGGGATGTTTTTTATTTGCATTCACGCCTTTTAGAAAGAGCCGCTAAATTAAATTCTCTTTTAGGCGAAGGAAGTATGACCGCTTTACCAATAGTTGAGACTCAATCTGGAGACGTTTCCGCCTATATTCCTACTAATGTAATCTCCATTACAGATGGACAAATATTCTTATCTGCGGATCTATTCAATGCCGGAATTCGACCCGCTATTAATGTGGGTATTTCTGTTTCCAGAGTAGGATCCGCGGCTCAAATTAAAGCCATGAAACAAGTAGCTGGCAAATCAAAATTGGAACTAGCGCAATTCGCAGAGTTACAAGCCTTTGCACAATTCGCCTCTGCTCTCGATAAAACAAGTCAGAATCAATTGGCAAGGGGTCGACGATTAAGGGAATTGCTTAAACAATCCCAGGCAAATCCTCTCCCAGTGGAAGAGCAGATAGCTACTATTTATACCGGAACAAGAGGATATCTTGATTCGTTAGAAATTGAACAGGTAAATAAATTTCTGGATGAGTTACGTAAACATCTAAAAGATACTAAACCTCAATTCCAAGAAATTATATCTTCTAGCAAGACATTCACCGAGCAAGCGGAAATCCTTTTGAAGGAAGCTATTCAGGAACAGCTGGAACGGTTTTCTCTTCAGTAACAAATAAATTTTGCATGTCTACTCTTGTTAGTAGAATAGGAATCGTTGAGAAAGCTTTTTCATTTGAATCATGCAAAAAAGTTTTCTTTGTTTTTAGTTTAGTATAGTTATTTAAAGAATAGATAGAAATAAGATTGCGTCCAATAGGATTTGAACCTATACCAAAGGTTTAGAAGACCTCTGTCCTATCCATTAGACAATGGACGCTTTTCTTTCATATTTTATTCTTTCTTTTATTTTTTTGCTTCTTCCGAGAAAAAACTGTTAGACCAAAACTCTTTTAGGAAATCAAAAAATCCAGATACAAATGCATGATGTATATATTATATCATGCATATATCATAAAGAAGGAGTATGGAGGCGGTAGTGGGAATCGAACCCGCAACCCCAAGGTTATGAGCCTTATGAGCTACCAAACTGCTCTATACTCTTAAACTAAAGAGGGGTAACTAGTGGATAAAAGAGGGTTGGATACGCCCCTCTACCAATATCTATACAAATAGAATAGTCCATTTATACAGAATGGTAAAGAGGGCTCCTCTATGATTATCAATTCCAGAAATCCATACAAATACGAAAGGGTATTTTATCCTTACCAACTGGATCTTGTTGCACCCGGTAACAAACATTCATAAACCATTTCTCGAAGTACGTGTCCGGATAGCCCAAAATGTCGATAGTTAGCTCTAGGTCTTCCGGTCAAAAAACAACGTCGATGAAGGCGTGTAGGTGCACTATTACGCGGTAGGGATTGCAATTTTTCTCGCATTTTCGTTTTTTCACTCAAACTCAAGGGAGAAACTTTGCTTCTTATCTTTTTTTTTAAAGATTGACGAATCAAATGATATTTCTGTTCTAATTTCTGCCGCTTCTTCTCCCTCTGAATCAAACTTTTTTTTGCCATAATGTGTCGTTGCTATTATTACCAAGTATACGGTTCTAATCCTAGATGGAAAAATAAATAGAAAAAGAAATCTAAAAAGGCAGATCCTCCCTCTCTATCAAGAGTAATGAACTAGGTGCTGATACAGTACAAAAAAACAAACTAAATTAACCAAACTTGCCTGATGTTGAGGCAATCAAGAAAGCTGCATAAGTGAATATATAACCCACGGAAAAGTGAGCTAATCCAACCAATCTTGCTTGCACAATGGAAAGAGCCACGGGCTTATCTCTCCAGCGAATTAAATTAGCTAAAGGTGTGCGTTCATGAGCCCATGCTAAAGTCTCAATTAATTCCTGCCAATACCCCCGCCAGGAAATTAAGAACATAAATCCAGTAGCCCAAACAAGATGTCCAAATAAGAACATCCACGCCCATACCGATAAACTATTCATCCCAAAAGGATTATATCCATTGATAAGTTGTGAAGAGTTTAACCATAGGTAATCTCTTAACCATCCCATCAAATAAGTGGAGGATTCATTAAATTGTGAAACGTTGCCCTGCCATAATGTGATATGTTTCCAATGCCAATAAAAAGTAACCCACCCAATGGTATTTAACATCCAGAAAACTGCCAAATAAAATGCGTCCCAAGCAGAAATATCACAAGTACCGCCGCGCCCTGGGCCGTCACAAGGAAAACTATATCCAAAATCCTTTTTATCTGGCATTAATTTGGAACCGCGTGCATCTAAAGCGCCCTTTACTAAAATCAATGTAGTTGTATGCAAACCTAGAGCAATAGCATGATGAACCAAGAAATCCCCAGGTCCTATTGTTAAGAAAAGCGAATTACTATTCTCATTAACAGCATTCAACCATCCGGGCAACCATAGGCTTCGACCCGCATTGAAAGCGGGGCCATTCGTTGAAGATAAGAGTATATCGAACCCATATGTCGTCTTGCCATGAGCAGATTGTATCCATTGGGCAAATATAGGTTCGATCAAGATTTGCTTTTCTGGAGTACCAAAAGCAAGCATGACGTCGTTATGAACATAAAGGCCCAAGGTATGGAATCCTAGAAAGAGGCTAGCCCAACTTAAATGAGATATGATAGCTTCTTTATGGTCTAACATTCTTGCCAATACATTATCCTCATTCTGTTCCGGATTGTAATCCCTAATGAAAAAAATAGCTCCATGAGCAAAAGCCCCTGTCATGATGAACCCTGCAATATATTGGTGATGAGTATATAAAGCAGCTTGAGTAGTAAAGTCTTGTGCTATGAATGCATAAGGAGGTAAAGAGTACATATGTTGAGCTACTAAGGAAGTAATAACCCCTAAAGAAGCTAGAGCAAGACCTAACTGAAAATGAATCGAATTGTTGATTGTGTCATAAAGGCCCTTATGCCCACGCCCTAATCGACCCCCCGGAGGAGTATGCGCTTCTAAAAGATCTTTAATACTGTGCCCAATTCCGAAGTTAGTTCGATACATGTGACCGGCAATGAGAAAAATAAATGCAATAGCTAAATGATGGTGAGCCATATCGGTCAGCCACAAACTTTGTGTTTGTGGATGGAATCCCCCAAGAAGAGTTAGAATGGCAGTTCCCGCTCCTTGAGCGGTACCAAATAAATGATTACTCGAATCAGGGTTTTGGGCATAAAGATTCCATTGACCCGTCAAAAGGGGTCCCAACCCCTGGGGATAGGGTAATACATCTAAGAAATTATTCCATCGAACGTACTCCCCCCTGGATGCGGGAATAGCAACATGAACTAAATGTCCTGTCCAAGCCAAAGAACTTACCCCGAAAAGTCCTGACAAATGATGATTGAGACGAGATTCCGCGTTTTTGAACCACGAAAGGCTTGGTTTCCATTTGGGTTGTAGATGTAACCAACCCGCTATTAAGGACAGCGTAGAAAGAAATAATAGAAAAAGAGCTCCAGTATAAAGATCCTCATTGGTGCGTAATCCTATTGTATACCACCACTGATAAACTCCAGAATAAGCAATATTCACTGGACCAGCAGCACCTCCTCGAGTAAAGGCTTCCACAGCGGGTTGACCAAAATGAGGATCCCAAATCGCATGAGCAATAGGTCTTACGTGTAAAGGATCCTGTATCCATGATTCAAAATTTCCTTGCCAAGCTACATGAAACAGATTTCCGGACGTCCATAGAAAGATTATTGCTAATTGCCCAAAGTGAGAAGCAAAAATGTTCTGATAAAGACGTTCTTCAGTAATATCATCATGACTTTCGAAATCATGTGCGGTAGCAATACCAAACCAAATACGACGAGTAGTGGGGTCCTGAGCTAAGCCTTGGCTAAACCTGGGAAATCTTAATTCCATAATGCCTTTCAAATCCTCCTAGCCACTATCCTACTGCAATAATTCTCGCTAAGAAGAATGCCCATGTCGTGGCAATTCCACCCAGAAGGTAATGGGTTACTCCTACAGCGCGTCCTTGTATAATGCTCAAGGCTCTAGGCTGAGTAGCAGGAGCAACTTTTAATTTGTTATGAGCCCAAACGATAGATTCAATGAGTTCTTGCCAATAACCACGGCCGCTGAATAAAAACATTAAACTGAAGGCCCAGACAAAATGAGCACCTAAGAAAAAAAGACCATATGCAGATAATGAAGAACCATAAGACTGAATGACTTGCGATGCCTGTGCCCACAAGAAATCTCGAAGCCACCCATTAATCGTAATGGAACTCTGTGCAAAGTTTCCCCCTGTAATATGAGTTACCACCCCTTGATCACTTATAGTACCCCAAACATCCGACTGCATTTTCCAACTGAAATGGAAAATGACTACCGAAATTGCATTGTACATCCAGAATAAACCTAAGAAAACATGATCCCAGGCGGATACTTGACATGTTCCCCCTCGGCCAGGCCCATCGCAAGGAAAGCGAAAACCTAGATTTGCTTTATCGGGTATCAAACGGGAACTCCGAGCAAATAAAACACCTTTCAAAAGTATTAATACAGTCACATGTATGGTAAATGCATGAATGTGATGGACTAAAAAATCTGCGGTTCCTAATGGAATAGGTAACAAAGCCACTTTGCCACCTACTGCTACTAACTCGCCGCCTCCCCACGTTAAGCTAGTACTTGTTGTTGCACCAGGAGCTGTTACGCCAGGCGCAGTAGCATGGATATTTTGTACCCATTGAGCAAAGATAGGTTGTAATTGTATGGCAGTATCCGAAAACATATCTTGTGGACGGCCTAAAGCACTCATGGTATCATTATGAATGTACAAGCCAAAACTGTGAAAACCTAGAAATATACATACCCAGTTAAGGTGGGATATGATTGCATCGCGGTGTCTAAGGACGCGATCTAATAGATCGTTGTATCGAGTAGTTGGATCATAGTCTCTTACCATAAAAATTGCTGCATGTGCAGCAGCACCGACTATTAGAAATCCGCCAATCCACATGTGGTGTGTGAACAAGGAAAGTTGTGTACCATAGTCAGTAGCTAGGTATGGATAGGGAGGCATAGAATACATATGATGAGCTACAACAATGGTTGTAGAGCCTAGCATAGCTAGGTTAAGAGATAATTGAGCATGCCATGACGTTGTTAAGATTTCATAAAGACCCTTATGGCCTTGTCCTGTAAATGGGCCCTTGTGAGCCTCCAAAATATCTTTAAGTCCATGGCCAATACCCCAATTGGTCCTATACATATGACCTGCGATTAGGAAAAGAATAGCAATAGCTAAATGATGGTGCGCAATATCGGTCAGCCAGAGACCACCGGTTACTGGATCTAGTCCTCCGCGAAAAGTCAGAAATTCTGCGTATTTGGACCAATTTAAAGTGAAAAAAGGGGTTGCTCCTTCGGCAAAACTAGGATAAAGTTGAGCCAAAAGGTCCCGATTCAAGATAAATTCATGAGGAAGTGGTATCTCTTTAGGATCCACCCCAGCGTCAAGAAATTGGTTAATTGGTAAAGATACATGAATTTGGTGCCCCGCCCAAGAAAGAGACCCAAGTCCTAATAATCCCGCTAAGTGGTGATTCAACATGGATTCTACATCTTGGAACCAGGCCAATTTGGGAGCGGCTTTGTGATAATGGAACCAACCAGCAAAAAGCATTAACGCTGCAAAAATCAATGCACCAATTGCAGTACAATAGAGTTGTAATTCACTAGTTATTCCAGATGCTCGCCAAAGCTGAAAAAAACCAGAGGTTATTTGGATTCCTCGGAAACCCCCGCCTACATCACCATTCAATATTTCTTGCCCTACTATAGGCCAAACTACCTGAGCACTGGGTCCAATGTGAGTAGGATCACTTAGCCATGCTTCATAATTGGAAAAACGGGCGCCATGAAAGTACATGCCACTCAACCAAAGAAAGATAATGGAAAGTTGCCCGAAATGAGCACTAAAGACTTTTCGAGAAATCTCCTCCAAATCACCAGTATGACTATCGAAATCGTGAGCATCAGCATGTAGGTTCCAGATCCAAGTGGTAGTATCAGGGCCCTTAGCTAGTGTTCTTGAGAAATGGCCGGGTCTGGCCCATTCCTCAAAAGATGTTTTTACAGGATCCCTATCCACAACAATTTTTACTTCTGGTTCCGGCGAACGAATAATCATTAAGTCCTCCTCTTTCCGGACAAGACATACAAAGAGACCCGCCAACTGTCTTTTTAGTGAATCTTTGAAAGATATATATTTTGAAAGATAGATTTTGAAAGATAGATTTTGAAAGATAGATATTGTGATTAGTTCTTTTCTTTACTATCTACCATCCTTCTATTTTTTTTTTAGTTATTCACTGGAGCAATTATATATTGAAGTCAATCCGAGGCAAGTGTTCGGGTCTATTATGACATAAAGATTAGGTGCCTAACGGACATTGTTTATCTTGAAAAACAAATATTTCTCGACGTAAGAAAAAAATCTTTTTTATTTTTAATTTAAGAAACTAGTGTATTTTTTTTGAGGGCATAAGCTCCTATCTATATCTACTTTCCTTGAGCATAATATAGGGTTTTTTATTTGATTCTAAATTCCAAGATAACTCATTAGAATTATTAATAAGATGGTCCTAATATATTAGCAATATTTAGATTGCCCCCTCTTTTTATTCACTTTATTACTTCTATTCTAGACCCTATCCCTATGGTTTATTCTTATGAAATATCATATAAAATAGAAGGTATAAGAAATGGATATAATGAAATTCTTGATTCGATCTTACGACCTAATTTATTTGATTAATGGATCAACAACCAAACCACCCATTTTATGAAAAAGAAGGAGCATGGTCTTATTCAAATTCAAAGCGCTTCGTAATCTTCAACCAGTTCTGTGCTTCAATATAATTTCCCGGAGTAAGCGCTATAGCTTGTTTCCAATATTCAGCAGCTTGATCAAACCAAGCTTCCGCAATTTCCGAATCACCCTGTAGAATGGCCTGTTCTCCTCGGTCGGAATAGGAAGTTCCTTCCCTTAGAACCGTACTTGAGAGTTTCCTACCTCATACGGCTCAGAAATTGCTATCTGAATTTCCCCTATCTTAACTGAATTCGATTTATCAAAAATCGATCCAATTTGTTCTTGGGTTAAGCAGAAGAAATTAATTACCTAAGTTTCAAACCCTAATTTTTATCAATAATCAGTTTGATCTTTTTTCCCACCTTCAGAAGAATGAAGCATAGATAGATATAGAGCCTTCGTTCAAATTTTCTGAGAGGTAACTATCCCGGTTTCATATATGAAATCTCTATAGAATCCTTGAAAAAGACTTTTTTCCATAAGAAAGAAAAAAGAACTTACTATCTTTGGGATCTGATACTACACCGCTGCTTAATCCCTTAGTGGATCGGCTCTATTACATAAGCGGATTCCTAAATTTTGCCCCATATCATGGGATAAGTAAGCAGTTTTTTTTAGTTGTATCGACCCAGTCGCTCACTAATTGATCTTTACGGTGCTTTCTCTATCAATTTGAGAAACTTTATCCATAGAGTAGTAGTATAGGCCATACTTTCTTCGTTTTTTGATTCTCGTGAAGTGTCCTTCCTTCCTACAGCTGATAGGGAAAAATCGTTGTTTTTACGATCCCTATGTAGAAAGCCCTTTTTTTCTAGTATTTACTAGAAAATTTGATCCTCTCTTTTTTTTTTTTCTTTCTATAGTGGAGATAGTCGCACGTAATGACAGATCACGGCCATATTATTAAAAGCTTGCGGTAAGAAGGGGTTTCGTTCTAGTGCCCGGAAATAATATTCCAAAGCCTTTGTATGCTCTCCATTGCTTGTGTGTATAAGGCCTATGTTATAGAGTATATAACTTCGATCATAGGGATCGATTTCTAGTCGCGTAGCTTCATAATAATTTTGCAAAGCTTCCGCATAATTTCCTTCGGATTGAGCCAACATCCGTTACGGTCGTTCATTCTATTCAAAAAATCTCCGTTCCAAAACCGTACATGAGGTTTTCATCTCATACGGCTCCTCCCTTCTGTACATAATAGTACTAAGCGAAATAATCTATAGAATCAAAATAGAATTAGTCCCGTCTCATTATGAACCGAAAGGGGCTGGTATTTTTCCAAGAAATCTCTAGCCAACCTTCCCACAAGAGGTTTTTCTTAACACCAATGAATTCTATTAATGCTAGAGGAAAACGATAGCTCCAATAATTTCTTTGTTCTCAACGCCTCCTATTTAGAGGAATTAGCTACTTCAACGATCTTTGATGGTTATAGGGGTATCCAAAGTACAAACCTGATGGTTGTTTGTTATCCCAACCATTCTTCCCAGCCCTGATACCGATCAGGAAAGGGGTAATTTCTAACAAAGTTTTTCTCTTGTTGATTCCTATTTCTAGGTGTAGTGCTTTTCTCCCCTATGCTGCCTACGGATACTAATAGAGTAGGATTGGCCTGTAATCCATACCATACCATATCCTGTAGGTGTAACCTTTCGCTCAATACTCAAATCTACAATTGAAGTATCTGAAGCCGCATCAATCGAGGATACACGACGGAAGGAATTGTTAGTTCGCCTCACCTTCCCGAAGCGTGGGTTTGTTTGCTTTACAAATTTGGTTCTCTCTATGCCAACCCCCCTCTCTTTTTCGTAAGACTGAGGTATAGGTAGGGCTAAAAAAAAGCAAAAAAAAGAGTCAAATCGCACCATCTCTATAATAAGTAAATGCCTTTTTTTCTCCTGAGGTTGTCGGAATTATTCGCAATAAAATATTGGCTACAATTGAGGAGGTCTTATCAATGAAATTTCCATTTCCACGGGATCTAGGCATAATTCCCAACCCATTCTATATAGAATTGTTTTCATTCCTTCACAAAATAACATAAAAACAAACACATTCGATTCTTATAATTATAAATAGATTGATCCATATGCTCTACTCTAAATCCATATGCTTTAAATGGATAAGAGAGATATGGATTTTCCGCTCAGCTCAAATTGTATCCTTTTCCTTCTGCTTGGACACGAAGAGATATGAAATATTTGACTAAGACTGGATTTCATTCCACTTTCCTATTTCTGAACAACA
>NW_028260451.1:0-42369 GCF_056163025.1 Triticum urartu
ACCGGGTTATTCTATTCCACTTCTAGATAGAGAAAAAAACTAAAGGAGAATACTTAATAATACGGCGAAACATTTATACAAAACACCTATCCCGAGCACACGCAAGGGAACCGTAGACAGGCAAGTGAAATCCAATCCACGAAATAATTTGATCCATGGACGGCACCGTTGTGGTAAAGGTCGTAATTCAGAGGAATCATTACCGCAAGGCATAGAGGGGGAGGTCATAAGCGCCTATACCGTAAAATAGATTTTCGACGGAATCAAAAAGACATATCTGGTAGAATCGTAACCATAGAATACGACCCTAATCGAAATGCATACATTTGTCTCATACACTATGGGGATGGTGAGAAGAGATATATTTTACATCCCAGAGGGGCTATAATTGGAGATACTATTGTTTCTGGTACAAAAGTTCCTATATCAATGGGAAATGCCCTACCTTTGAGTGCGGTTTGAACTATTGATTTACGTAATTGGAAGTAACCAATTAGGTTTACGACGAAACCTAGAAATCGATCACTGATCCAATTTGACTACCTCTACGGGATAGACCTCAACAGAAAACTGTTGAGTAACGGCAGCAAGTGATTGAGTTCAGTAGTTCCTCATAGAAAATTATTGGCTCTAGAGATATGGTAATATGGAGAAGACAAAATTGTTTGAAGCACGCACAGAACCGGAAGCGCCCCTTGTTTCAAAGAGAGGAGGACGGGTTATTCACATTTAATTTGATGGTCAGAGGCAAATTGAAAGCTAAGCAGTGGTAATTAAGACCCCCGGGGGAAAATAGGGATGTCTCCTACGTTACCCATAATATGTGGAAGTATCGACGTAATTTCATAGAGTCATTCGATCTGAATGCTACATGAAGAACATAAGCCAGATGACGGAACGCAGAGACCTAGGATGTAGAAGATCATAACATGAGCGATTCGGCAGATTTGGATTCCTTTCCTATATATCCACTCATGTGGTACTTCATCATATGATTCATATAAGATCCATCTGTCTAGAGATCGTCATATACATCTAGAAAGCCGTATGCTTTGGAAGAAGCTTGTACAGTTTGGGAAGGGGTTTTTTGAGAGAAAAGAAGAATCTACTTCAACCGATATGCCCTTAGGCACGGCCATGCATAACATAGAAATCACACGTGGAAGGGGTGGGCAATTAGCTAGAGCAGCAGGTGCTGTAGCGAAACTCATTGCAAAAGAGGGTAAATCGGCCACTTTAAGATTACCATCTGGGGAGGTCCGTTTAGTATCCCAAAACTGCTTAGCAACAGTCGGACAAGTGGGTAATGTTGGGGTGAACCAAAAAAGTTTGGGTAGAGCCGGATCTAAGTGTTGGCTAGGTAACGCCCCGTAGTAAGAGGGGTAGTTATGAACCCTGTGGACCACCCCCATGGGGGCGGTGAAGGGAAAGCTCCCATTGGTAGAAAAAAACCCACAACCCCTTGGGGTTATCCTGCGCTTGGAAGAAGAACTAGGAAAAGGAAAAAATATAGCGATAGTTTTATTCTTCGTCGCCGTAAGTAAATACGTAACTAGGAATATGGAAAATTGCATTTTGGAATTTGCAATAATGCGATGGGCGAACGACGGGAATTGAACCCGCGCATGGTGGATTCACAATCCACTGCCTTGATCCACTTGGCTACATCCGCCCCTTATCCAGCTAAAGGATTTTTTTCTTTTTTCCATTGATCATTATTCTATTTATTCTGACCTCCGTACTTCGATCGAGATATTGGACATAGAATGCCACTCTTTAAAAAGGAAAAAAGGAGTAATCAGCTGTGACACGAAAAAAAACGAATCCTTTTGTAGCTCATCATTTATGGCAAAGATAGAAAAGGTCAATATGAAGGAGGAGAAAGAAACAATAGTAACGTGGTCCCGGGCATCTAGCATTCTACCCACAATGGTTGGCCATACAATCGCGATTCATAATGGAAAGGAACATATACCTATTTACATAACAAATCCTATGGTAGGTCGCAAATTGGGGGAATTCGTGCCTACTCGGCATTTCACGAGTTATGAAAATGCAAGAAAGGATACTAAATCTCGTCGTTAACTGAATTCTGAATAGAAAGATTAAGAAGAAAAAAAGATTCAAAATAAAGTAAAGGTAGGCGGGGAATAACCTTATTTATGACAAGTTTCAAACTAGTAAAGTATATCCCTAGGATAAAGAAGAAGAAAAGTGGGCTAAGGAAACTCGCAAGGAAAGTTCCAACCGATCGTCTACTTAAGTTCGAGAGAGTTTTCAAAGCACAAAAACGTATCCCTATGTCTGTTTTCAAAGCACAAAGAGTTCTTGACGAGATTCGCTGGCGTTACTACGAGGAAACTGTTATGATACTGAACCTCATGCCCTATCGAGCATCTTATCCCATCTTAAAGTTGGTTTATTCGGCAGCCGCAAATGCTACTCATTATAGGGATTTCGACAAAGCGAATTTATTTATTACTAAAGCCGAAGTCAGTAGGAGTACTATTATGAAGAAATTCAGACCTCGAGCTCGAGGACGTAGTTTCCCCATAAAAAAAAAGCATGTGTCATATAACAATTGTACTAAATATAGTAAAGAAATCTAAATAACCTTTAGATCCATCTAAGATTTCGATTCCCAGTAAAAAAAATATAGAATAGAAAAATATGGGACAAAAAATAAATCCACTCGGTTTCAGACTTGGTACAACCCAAAAACACCATTCCTTTTGGTTCGCACAACCAAAAAATTATTCTGAAGGTCTACAGGAAGATAAAAAAATAAGGGATTGTATCAAGAACTATATACAAAAGAATAGGAAAAAGGGCTCGAATAGAAAAATAGAATCAGACTCAAGTTCCGAAGTAATTACACATAATAGAAAAATGGACTCAGGTTCAAGTTCCGAAGTAATTACACATATAGAAATCCAAAAAGAAATCGATACGATCCACGTCATAATCCATATTGGATTCCCAAATTTATTAAAGAAAAAAGGAGCAATCGAAGAATTAGAGAAAGATCTACAAAAGGAAATTAACTCTGTAAACCAGAGATTTAATATTTCTATCGAAAAAGTTAAAGAACCTTATAGACAGCCTAACATTCTTGCAGAATATATAGCTTTCCAATTAAAAAATAGAGTTTCATTCCGAAAGGCAATGAAAAAAGCCATTGAATTAACTAAAAAAGCAGATATAAGGGGAGTAAAAGTAAAAATTGCGGGTCGTCTCGGAGGAAAAGAAATTGCACGCGCCGAATCTATTAAAAAGGGTAGACTTCCCCTCCAAACAATTCGCGCTAAAATTGATTATTGCTGCTATCCAATTCGGACTATCTATGGAGTATTAGGTGTAAAAATTTGGATATTCGTAGACGAAGAATAAGTAATCTTGTCTTCGGATTCTGTCCATTGATAGAATAAAAAATGACAAGAGACTTTTTTCCTGAAATCCCTGCAAAAGAAGAAATTATACCTCTTTCTATAAGATTTAATGAAAATTGATAAATCATTTAATATAATTGCTATGCTTAGTGTGTGACTCGTTATTTTTTTCTTTTTTTTAAGAAAAAAACTTAGTAATTATAGAAAATTAACTAATAACCAACCTATTGCTTCGTATTGTCGAGATCCTAACTAAGAAACAGTCACTATATGAATAAATACCTCTATCATAACATAAATGAGTAGATGTGTCATATAGTTGTAGCAACTGCAATTTTTTCTCTAAAAAAGAAAAGGGATTCTAGGTTGTGAAGCAAAACTAAAGGGATGTGGATAAAGGGAGGGATGATAGAAAGAAGGAAGAGGAAATAAATAAGATATAGGATTCCACTATGTATGGTCTATGAATTACATCATAAAAGGCAATGTGATAAAGCATCAATATAATAAAAATAATAGAGAATTAAAAATTGTAACTTGAAACAAGAACTACAAATTTAAAGCAATAATAAAGAGCCGCCCGGGTTAATAAAACTGAGAAAATTAACTCGGAAAGAAATTTTTTGGAAGCTCCGTTGCGGGATTCAGACCTAACCATTCAAGGAGAAGCAGTGGGAACGACAGAACCTATGATTCCATAGGATTTTATTGAAAAGAATCCTAACACTTCATTGGGTGGGATGGCGGAACAAACCAAAAAAATTGTCTTATTTGGTAAGTTTATAAATTAACAAATAAGACAGGAAAGAGTAAATATTCGCCCGCGAAATTCTTATTGAATTAGAATACTTTACCGCGATTCAATAAGAGTAAAAATAAGGATTTTTTTAAGAAGGATTACATTATCTATAAATATAGAATTTAGATAAATATACACACACATCTGGATATATTCTAGATCTTCTTTTTTGACTATATATTATATTTTTCTGTTTTAACAAATTCAATATAAAAAAAACCGAACTTTTTCTATTATCTATTAATGTGTATCTATCCGTACCGTAATATTTTGGAATATTATGAATTAGAGAAATTTACATGCTTTCTGATTCCATTCGCGAGGAGCTGGATGAGAAGAAACTCTCATGTCCAGTTTTGCAGTAGAGATGGAACTAAGAAAGAGAACCATCGACTATAACCCCAAAAGAACCAGATTTCGCAAACAACATAGAGGAAGAATGAAAGGAAAATCCTGCCGAGGCAATCGTATTTGTTTTGGTAGATATGCTCTTCAAGCACTTGAACCCGCTTGGATCACGGCGAGACAGATAGAAGCAGGACGAAGAGCAATAACACGATATGCACGTCGTGGTGGAAAAATATGGGTACGTATATTTCCCGACAAACCGGTTACACTAAGACCCACGGAAACACGTATGGGCTCGGGAAAGGGGTCCCCCGAATATTGGGTATCCGTTGTTAAACCTGGTCGTATACTTTATGAAATGGGGGGAGTATCTGAAACTGTAGCTAGAGCAGCTATCTCCATAGCTGCCAGTAAAATGCCCATACGAAGTCAATTTATTCGATTAGAGATATAGAACCCTAAAAGGGGTATGGAAGATAAAAAAAAATGCTCGGTTTTTCTTTCTGGAAAGACAATATTTCTTTCATCCTTTTGCATTGAAATAACAAATTGAAATCAAAATAATATGATTCAACCTCAGACCCTTTTAAATGTAGCAGATAATAGTGGAGCTCGAAAATTGATGTGTATTCGAGTCATAGGAGCTGCTGGTAATCAGCGATATGCTCGTATTGGTGATGTTATTGTTGCTGTAATCAAAGACGCATTGCCCCAAATGCCTCTAGAAAGATCCGAAGTAATTCGAGCTGTAATTGTACGTACATGTAAAGAGTTCAAATGCGAAGACGGTATAATAATCCGCTATGATGACAATGCTGCGGTTATAATTGATCAAAAAGGCAATCCAAAAGGAACTCGAGTTTTTGGCGCGATTGCCGAGGAATTGAGAGAATTGAATTTTACCAAAATAGTTTCATTAGCTCCTGAAGTATTATAAATACTAGTAGGCGAAATTGAGACCAAAGAATTAATTTAGTAGATTGTGTTTTACGTATATGTTTTAAAATCCAAAATGAAAAAAAAAAAAAGAAAACATGTTGATTATAGAAAAATTAGGAGGAACCTAGAATTAGAGTCTTATGGGCAAGGACACTATTGCTGATTTACTAACCTCTATAAGAAATGCGGACATGAATAAAAAAGGAACAGTTCGAGTAGTATCTACAAATATTACCGAAAACATTGTTAAAATACTTCTACGAGAGGGTTTTATTGAAAGTGTTCGGAAACATCAGGAACGTAACAGATATTTCTTGGTTTCAACTTTGCGACATCAAAAGAGAAAGACTATAAAAGGAATATATAGAACAAGAACCTTTTTAAAGCGTATCAGCCGACCCGGCTTACGAATTTATACCAACTATCAAGGAATTCCTAAAGTTTTGGGTGGAATGGGAATTGCTATTCTTTCTACTTCTCGAGGAATAATGACAGATCGAGAAGCTCGACTAAACAGAATTGGGGGAGAAGTCTTATGTTATATATGGTAATCGCCCCGCCTATAGTGCTCGAATTCTATCTCGCCCTTCCTATTTTTAAAATAAAAATAGAAAAATAGGAGAAAAAAAATATGACAGAAAAAAAAAATAGGAGAGAAAAAAAAAACCCGAGAGAAGCAAAAGTAACTTTCGAAGGTTTAGTTACGGAAGCCCTACCCAATGGAATGTTCCGCGTTCGGCTAGAGAATGACACCATCATCCTAGGCTATATTTCAGGAAAGATACGGTCTAGTTCTATACGAATACTGATGGGGGATAGGGTCAAAATTGAAGTAAGTCGTTATGATTCAAGCAAGGGACGTATAATTTATAGACTTCCCCATAAGGATTCGAAGCGTATCGAAGACTCGAAGGATAGCGAAGATTTGAAGGATAGCGAAGATTTGAAGGATACCAAAGATTCAAAGGATTAGGTTTTTCTTTTTTTTTCTAGGGTAATAAATTCTAAGTTCTAAAATTCAAGCGAAGAGACTTATTTTTTCCAAAAGATTAGATTCATAGTTTAAAAAAGGATACGGAAATATGAAAATAAGAGCTTCCGTTCGTAAAATTTGTACAAAATGTCGACTGATTCGTAGGCGTGGACGAATTAGAGTCATTTGCTCTAATCCGAAGCATAAACAAAGACAGGGGTAATCTTTCGAAAAAGAACTTTACTTTCTAAAAAGTAAAAAAAAGTACCCGCGGAAATGTTCCAATTCCAAATAAAATAATTTCATTTAAAATAATTAAAGTAAAGGGTTTATTTTACCCTGAAACGGATATCTTTGTATCTTTTTTTCTTTTTTTTATTTCTAACTCATATTTATGAGATAATAAAATATGGCAAAAGCTATACCAAAAATTGGTTCACGTAAGAAAGTGCGTATTGGTTTACGTAGGAATGCACGTTTTAGTTTACGGAAGAGTGCACGTAGAATAACAAAAGGGGTTATTCATGTTCAAGCTAGTTTCAACAATACCATTATAACTGTTACAGACCCACAAGGTCGGGTGGTTTTTTGGTCCTCGGCCGGTACTTGTGGATTCAAAAGCTCAAGAAAAGCATCACCCTATGCTGGTCAAAGAACAGCAGTAGATGCTATTCGTACAGTAGGTTTGCAACGAGCAGAAGTTATGGTAAAGGGCGCTGGTAGTGGAAGAGATGCCGCATTACGAGCCATTGCTAAAAGTGGTGTGCGATTAAGTTGTATACGCGATGTAACACCTATGCCGCATAATGGATGTCGACCGCCTAAAAAAAGACGTCTGTAAAAGAATTAACCCGCTTTCAACTTTCATTTCAAGAGAAATAAACGATTCAATGATAAAATAATAATACTAGTCTATTATGGTTCGAGAGGAGGTAGCAGGATCCACTCAAACACTACAGTGGAAGTGTGTTGAATCAAGAGTAGATAGTAAGCGCCTTTATTATGGTCGTTTCATTCTGTCCCCGCTTAGAAAAGGTCAAGCGGACACCGTCGGTATTGCCTTGCGAAGAGCTTTACTTGGAGAAATAGAAGGAACATGTATCACACGTGCAAAATTTGGGAGCGTGCCGCACGAGTATTCTACAATAGCAGGTATTGAAGAATCCGTACAAGAAATTTTACTAAATTTGAAAGAAATTGTATTGAGAAGTAATCTCTATGGAGTTAGAGACGCATCCATTTGCGTCAAAGGTCCTAGATACATAACTGCTCAAGATATCATCTTACCGCCTTCCGTAGAAATCGTTGATACGGCACAACCTATAGCTAACTTGACAGAGCCCATTGATTTCTGTATTGATTTACAGATCAAGAGAGATCGTGGATATCAGACAGAACTCAGAAAGAACTATCAAGATGGAAGTTATCCTATAGATGCTGTATCCATGCCTGTTCGAAATGTGAATTATAGTATTTTTTCTTGTGGGAATGGAAATGAAAAACACGAGATACTTTTTCTAGAAATATGGACTAATGGAAGTTTAACCCCTAAGGAAGCACTTTATGAGGCTTCTCGTAATTTGATTGATTTATTTCTTCCTTTTCTACACGCGGAGGAAGAGGGCGCTAGTTTCGAAGAAAATAAAAACAGGTTTACTCCACCCCTTTTTACTTTTCAAAAAAGATTAACTAATCTAAAGAAAAACAAAAAAGGAATTCCATTGAATTGTATTTTTATTGATCAATTAGAATTGACTTCTAGAACGTATAATTGTCTAAAAAGGGCCAATATACATACACTATTGGACCTTTTGAGTAAGACTGAAGAAGATCTTCTGAGAATTGACAGTTTTCGTATGGAAGATAGAAAACATATATGGGACACTCTAGAGAAGCATCTCCCAATTGATTTACTTAAGAATAAACTCTCGTTTTAAATCCATTGCAATTTTTTTTCTTCTTCTTTTTCGAGTTAGAATAAAAAGAAAACAATTTAGCATCTTTGGTACAATCTATATTTTCGCGAAATGGATCATAATAAAATGGATTTTAGGTATCTAGGGAAGATTCACTTGGAAGTAACTATTTCCTAGATACCTATGGTACTTCACGGTTGAATGAATCAAAAAATATCTAAAAAAGACCTAAAGTTAATGATTTATCAATGGGTAATGTTGCTCCAATACCTAACCAAAGAGCTACTACAGTACCGATTAAAAAAACGGTCGTAGCTACTGGGCGGCGAAATGGATTTTGGAATTTATTGACATTCTCTAGAAAAGGTACTGTCAATAAGCCTGTTGGCACAGAAACCATTAAAAGAACGCCCAATAACTTATTGGGTACCGTACGGAGTATTTGAAACACGGGAAAGAAGTACCACTCGGGTAATATTTCCAGAGGAGTTGCAAACGGATCTGCCGGTTCACCAATCATTGATGGCTCGAGAACCGCTAAACCTACATTACATGCAATAGTACCTAGAATTACTACTGGAAAAATATATAAAAGATCGTTGGGCCATGCGGGTTCCCCGTAATAATTATGTCCCATCCCTTTAGCTAATTTAGCTCTTAATACAGGATCATTTAAGTCTGGTTTCTTTGTTATTGGGATAGGTGAACTCTTTAGGATCCATCCCCCAAAGGAACCGGACATGAGAATTTATCATCATCCGGCTCGAGCAAGAGTGAAAGAAATAAGACCGCGGAAGATCCTTAATAGAATTAAGGTTTATAATGACTCAATGACTCTAGGCAAGAAAAGCTTTATCAGATTCTCTTTTCCGAAGTTGCACCTACAACTACTCATTGAAAATAATCCTATTCTTATGGGTAAATGCTCAATATCCAAGTGGGCTTACAAATTTGATCATGATCAATTGCTTTGTGGATTGTCTCATGTCTCTTGATTAGTTGGTATTTATCCCCTCAATATCGCAAGTTTCTTACCTCCAAACAAAATATTTACTTGTTACTAATAAAAAATCAAAAAGTTTAGCCTACATTCTTCCTTAGATCCCTTCTTTTACTCCGATAGTATTGCGGATCACAATCGATGCAAAGAAAATGAATGCATTTCCATACTATAATAAAAAGGTAAGTGTAATAAATAGAGAACTGGATCATGTCACATGACTTATTCCATTTCTACTCTATGGGATCTTACGGAGCCTGTTCATGGATGACATGGTTGCGGTATGATCATAGAAGATATTCTCCTCAAGTGAACCAGCCTATCCTTCCTAGGTAGGGGACTTACATGTTGATTGGATGCGGAGACACCTTTGGTTGTGAATTCTAATGTGGCAGATCCAATTCTTTATCTGCATGGCCAAATCAATAATTCAAGTCACACACTCCCATAATCCGCCTTTTTTCTTTCGTAAAATTAACTTCAACTATTTGTATTGTATAAAAATACTTTGGAGTTGAAGAGAAGTATCCAAATGACATGTGTTATTTTACAATAACCCATGCTTGTAGCAATGAAATACCAAAACCTACCCGATATGATATATGATAATTATAATTCTCTATGATATGCCTTCCCTATAAAGGACCCGAAATACCTTGCTTACGTATCATTGGAAAGTGCATTAACATAAATACGGCAGTAAGCAGAGGCAGTACAAAGGTATGTAAACTATAAAAACGAGTCAAAGTGGATTGGCCCACACTAGCACTTCCGCGTAATAACTCCACTAAAGGCGATCCTATTACCGGAATGGCGTCAGGTACACCTGTCACAATTTTGACTGCCCAATAGCCAATTTGATCCCAAGGCAAAGAATAACCAGTTACACCAAATGATGCAGTCAAAACAGCCAAAACCACACCTGTGACCCAAGTTAATTCGCGGGGTTTTTTAAATCCCCCTGTGAGATACACACGAAATACATGCAGGATCATCATTAAAACCATCATACTTGCTGACCATCGATGAACTGATCGGATTAACCAACCAAAGTTGGCCTCGGTCATTATGTATTGAACCGAGGAAAAAGCCTCTGTAACGGTTGGTCGGTAGTAAAAAGTCATAGCAAAACCGGTAGCGACTTGTACTAGAAAACAAGTAAGTGTAATTCCCCCTAAACAATAAAATATGTTGACATGGGGAGGAACATATTTACTAGTTATATCATCTGCAATTGCCTGAATCTCAAGACGTTCCTCAAACCAATCATATACTTTATTGAGATAGGTAACTAACCCGAGTCCCCCTCTAAGAGCCGTATATGAAAATTTCATCTCGTACGGCTCAAGCAGAAACACAAAAATTTTCAACGAATATTAGAAAAAAGGTTCAAAACTTCATCAGCCACTGAATTGGGTCGATTTGCCTTGAAGATATCAAATAAGAAAAATCCGGAATATCTTCTTTGTGATGATAATGCCAAAAAATCTCAAGTTGGCGCGTCTTTCTTTCTTCCTTTCCCTTATGTTGGTCATTAGAGGCTTCTTGACTTTTCTCTTCCCTATAAAGGATTTGTTTTTTTATGCGTAATATAGAAATTATCTTGTTGAGATCCTATGAATCAGTTCAATTAAAACCTTAGATTCATACTAGAGCCACGATGATTTAGTCTCAAGCTAAACAAAAGGCAAGGGTTCTTCGAATAAGAACCGCTTGATAATCATTTATTGAATCAGTGTAATGACTCGACAAAATCGAGAGAAAAAAAGTTGTCTTTTGGGCAAACAAAATTGGAAGGAAGAAAATTTCTTTTTTATTTTTATTTAAGAACTACTTGAATTTTTCAGTCTGGTTGCGAGGTCTTAATAGTGAGTATGAATCATAGTTCCATTTTTTTTTGATCCACTCTATCTATTTCGTGTTCCAGATACTAGAATAAATAATATCTGACGAATTAGAATCATCTTGATAGAGATAACAGGCCCTTTCTATGTATTATCAATAGGATCAATTCTAACAAGTCACACACTCATATTCCAGAGATACCGAAACAAAAAAATTCCGCGGTCGAACTACCATAATATCTAGAAATGTAGATCTTAAACTAGAAAGGCTTTTTTGGATGGAAAAACTCTGACTTCCTAGTTTTAGTTAGTAGAAACCTAATTGGTTAAAATTCCGTCCAGTAAAACGGAAGAATTATAAATTTCTAAAATGATAGATAGGAATATAGCGAATAAAGCCATTGCGATCCCCATAAAAGGAGTAGTCCCCCAACCCGGGGCGACTTTCCCATATTCCGAATTCAAGGGTTTCAGTAAACTACCTGCACCAGTTCGTTTTGGCCTAGGTTTAGAACTATCTTCAACGGTTTGTGTAGCCATAAATTCTATTTAATCATTGGTGTTGACTTTGTATACTATTCCGTTGTAGTTGTAAATACACGATCTTTTCGTAGATCCATTGTAATCTTGAAATTCTATAAAAATGGAAACAGCAACTTTAGTCGCCATCTCCATATCTGGTTTACTTGTAAGCTTTACTGGGTATGCCTTATATACCGCGTTTGGGCAACCCTCTCAACAATTAAGAGATCCATTCGAAGAACACGGAGACTAATTTAAGTAAGAAGTCTCCCAGATAGGGGGACTTCTTACTTAAATGAAATTATTTTATTCTTTTAGTTGGAGTTGGTGGAACCTTAGGTGGTTCTCGGAAGAAGATAGCGAAAAAAATTATCCCTAAAGTCGAAACTAAAAGGAACGTATAAACCAATGCTTCCATAGATTCGATCCTGGTTTATTTACAATTATAACTTCCACACCTATTCATTTGTCATTTGGGATAATTTCCCATATAAAGAAAGAAAAAGAGTCAAAGAAAGGATGGGAGATGTTTCCCATGTCAAATCAAAAAAGAGAGGTGAAAGATACTATAACAATGTGTATCAAACTGCCTGTTTCCTTGTAGTTGGATCTCCCACTTTTTGGAATGTTCCAAATTCCACTTGAGCATCCAAATCTGGATCAATACCAGCAAAAACATCTCGGAACAATGTTCTAGCGCCATGCCAAATGTGTCCGAAAAAGAAGAGCAAAGCAAAGGTAGCATGACCAAAAGTGAACCAACCCCTTGGACTGCTGCGAAAAACACCATCAGATTTCAAAGTAGCCCGGTCTAATTCAAAAATTTCCCCTAATTGAGAACGCCTCGCATATTTTTTTACAGTAGCAGGATCAGAATAACTTACTCCATTAAGTTCGCCACCATAGAACTCCACCGTTACACCTACTTGTTCAACACTATATTTGGATTCTGCTCTTCTAAAAGGAACGTCTGCTCTAACAATTCCCTCCTCATCTACCAAAACAACCGGAAATGTTTCAAAAAAAGTAGGCATACGGCGTACAAAAAGCTCACGTCCTTCTTTATCTCTAAAGACGGGATGTCCTAACCATCCAACAGCTATTCCATCCCCATTGTCCATTGAGCCTGCTCTGAATAATCCCCCTTTTGCCGGATTATTACCAATATAATCATAAAAGGCTAATTTTTCGGGAATTTTAGACCAAGCTTCTGATAAACTAAGATTTTCGGCTAAACCATTGCTAACTCTTCGATATATTTCTTGCTGAAAGTATCCCTGATCCCACTGATAACGAGTAGGCCCAAATAATTCGATTGGGGTCGTTGCTGACCCATACCACATAGTTCCAGCAACTACGAAAGCTGCAAAAAAAACAGCAGCGATACTACTGGAAAGTACAGTTTCAATATTGCCCATACGTAATCCTTTATATAGACGTTGAGGCGGACGGACACTAAGATGGAATAAGCCCGCTAATATACCCAATGTACCCGCAGCAATATGATGAGAAGCTATTCCCCCCGGAACAAAAGGATCAAAACCTTCTGCACCCCACGCTGGATTTACAGCTTGTACTTTTCCAGTTAGTCCATAAGGATCGGATACCCATATCCCAGGACCATACAAACCCGTTACATGAAATGCCCCAAAGCCAAAGCAAGCCACCCCTGCAAGAAATAAATGAATTCCAAAGATCTTGGGCAAATCCAAAGAGGGTTTTCCCGTCCGCTCATCAGAGAATATTTCTAGGTCCCAATATACCCAATGCCAGATCGCTGCCAAGAAACACAAGCCAGAAAACACAATATGCGTACCTGCCACACCTTCATAACTCCAAATACCCGGATTTGTTACAGTTCCTCCTGAAATACTCCAACCACCCCACGAATCCGTTATTCCTAAACGAGTCATGAAGGGAATTACGAACATACCTTGTCTCCACATTGGATCCAGAACAGGATCAGAGGGATCAAAAACTGCTAATTCGTATAAAGCCATTGAGCCAGCCCAACCAGAAACTAGAGCTGTGTGCATTATATGCACCGCAAGCAATCGACCCGGATCATTCAATACGACAGTATGAACACGATACCAAGGCAAACCCATGGAAATACCCCTTTAGCAAAGAAAAATAGACACGATGTCGCTTTATTTTATCGCATTGAAAAAGACTATCCATATCCTATGTACCTAACCCTTCTAGGGGATTCTGTGTCAGAAAGCGCGAATATTTATTTCATTCCATTAAAAATAAGAAGCCAATTCTGTTCATAAGAAGAAAGAGAAGCAGATCTATTCTATACTCGATAAGTGCCAATATGCAATGGGTAACTTGGCCAATTTGGAAAAAACGAAGAATAGATCGCTACCCCTCTTTGTTTAGCATTCAAATCACCCATTCCCTTTTCTTTATTCAATCTGTCTTACATTCCTTATATGTATAACCTTTCAATCTACGTATTAATAGAATCTATAATATTCATATAGAATAAGAATAAAAATTAAGACAATAAACTGCGGATTCTTTCTTTCTGTTCCATTCTTACGTTTCCATATTAAAGTGTGGTTTTCTTACTTAAATTTAATAATATTAATCTAATATGCCCATTGGTGTTCCAAAAGTACCTTACCGGATTCCTGGAGATGAAGAAGCGACTTGGGTTGACTTATACAATGTTATGTATCGAGAAAGGACACTTTTTTTAGGTCAAGAGATTCGTTGCGAGATCACGAATCATATTACAGGTCTCATGGTATATCTGAGTATAGAAGATGGAATTAGTGATATTTTTTTGTTTATAAACTCCCCAGGCGGGTGGCTAATCTCAGGAATGGCTATTTTTGATACGATGCAAACGGTGACACCAGATATATATACAATATGCCTCGGAATAGCCGCCTCCATGGCGTCCTTCATTCTGCTTGGAGGAGAACCCACCAAGCGTATAGCATTCCCTCACGCGAGGATTATGCTTCACCAACCTGCTAGTGCTTATTATCGGGCAAGGACACCAGAATTTTTACTAGAAGTAGAAGAGTTACACAAAGTTCGCGAAATGATCACAAGGGTTTATGCAGTAAGAACAGGCAAGCCTTTTTGGGTTGTATCCGAAGACATGGAAAGGGATGTTTTTATGTCAGCAGACGAAGCCAAAGCTTATGGACTTGTCGATATTGTAGGGGATGAAATGATTGACAAGCACTGCGATACTGATCCAGTGTGGTTTCCAGAAATGTTTAAGGATTGGTAGTGTCCGGATTTCTTGTAAAGTTATTTCACAGCTAAATTCGTGTTTTCCTCGATTTAATAGAAAATAGAAAGACTTCATGATGAGCAATCATCAGGTTAAGATGGATCTAAACCAATCCATTTTTTTCTATATACATACAACATGCCGACGGTTAAACAACTTATTAGAAACGCAAGACAGCCAATACGAAATGCTCGAAAAACGGCCGCGCTTAAAGGATGCCCTCAGCGTCGAGGAACATGTGCTAGGGTGTATGTGCGACTCGTTCAGATCATGACTTCAAACAAATATAAAAAAAATTGAAGTATCCATGATTAGTACCAATGAATAGGATATAGCTTCTCTATCCTAGATTTCTATGGTATATGGAATTTATGGTTTCCTTTGGTGCAAATCCAATTATCTAAATTGGAAATAAGAAGCAATTCTCCCATTGGTAGCAAATGGTTATCCATTAAGCGGAGGAAATAGTAATAAAAAGAAAAAGGCTTATGCTCCTTTATCTTAAAAGAACGGACTAACAGGGTCAGCTACTTAGCCAACTTTCATAATTAAATACCGTCACTGTATGGATAACTCTTATTGTGAAAAGAGCTATTTACTCTATAATGGATAGGTAGAGCCAAAGAATGTGGACTATACAAGTTCGCAATACCTTTTGATGAAAGAAAGGGCTCCGGTGTATAGAGAGGGCCTCACCGTTTAAAAGGGAACCATAGAAACGATGGAACCCACTATTTTTTTTAGTACTTATTAGAATGAATTTGTTATTTCGTATAGAAATAACTGAACGGAGTGGAATAAAAAATCGTGGTTGGGAAGGTTACTATAGCAAAAGCCATTGGAATTAATATTTTATATATCGGAATAATTAGTTTTGTTATTAATGAGAAAAAGGGTGGCTAAAAGAAGAGAAATCATTAGTTATTCATTAAGGTTAATTTGATTCAATGACCAGAGTTCCGCGAGGATATATAGCCCGGAGACGACGAACAAAAATGCGTTCATTTGCCTCAAACTTTAGAGGGGCTCATTTAAGACTTAATCGAATGATTACCCAACAGGTAAAAAGAGCTTTTGTTTCCTCTCATCGAGATAGAGGTAGGCAAAAGAGGGATTTTCGTCGTTTGTGGATCACTCGGATAAACGCAGCAACGCGGGTATATAAAGTATTCGATAGTTATAGTAAATTAATACACAACCTGTACAAGAAGAAATTGATTCTTAATCGTAAAATGCTTGCACAAGTAGCTGTATCAAATCCAAATAATCTTTACACGATTTCCAATAAAATAAAGATCATCAATTAAAGGTATAAATAAAGTAATATACTGGAATAATAAAAGATGAATTCCCGGAGAGGGAACTCCGGGAAGATACAATAAATTAAGATTAAGTGGTAGGAATCAACGAGCTGGATTACTTTCTTTATAATATATATAGGTCTGGCCCTTTCGAATTCGAATAAAACATCAACAATCGGAACTTAAGTTCCGGTTGTTGTTTCTTAAATTTTGGTTGTTGTTTCTTAAGTTTCGATTGGAATTGTACTTTTGCGTTAATTGAGGAATATGTCTATTTTTTCTGGGTCTAGAACCTGTAATTATTGAAATTGACTGGGCTTGAAATTGCTTTTCGTTCTCATAGTTACGAAACGGTAAGAAAGATAAAATACGAGCCTGTTTTATAGCAAGAGTAATTAATCGTTGTTGTTTCAAGGTTAATCTATTTATTCGTCTCGATAATATTTTTCCTTGTTCACTAATAAATCTATTAATTAAACTCATGTTTCTATAATCAATTCGATCTCCCGGGCCAATCCGGGGACGCCTACGAAAAGGTTGTTTAGATTTACGAAAAGGTTGCTTGAATTTACGAAAAGTTTGCTTGGATTTACGAAAGGGTTGCTTGGATTTATTAAAAGTTTGCTTGGATTTACTAAAGGGTTGCTTAGATTTAAGAAAAGGTTGTTTAGATGTATACATGATTTATTCCTTATTTAAAATTTGAAAATTTGAAAATTCACTTCTTTATTTTATTAATTTAGGATCCAGAAGAAGTAGTTTTTCTTTGATCCATATCTTATTTGATTCATATTATAGTATATGAATACCCTCTATACATATGAAATAATATCTACCGGAAATCAGATGAGTTGATTTGTATTTTGTATTCTATACTATGTTTTCTTTATATATTAAATATGAAGTTCTTACTCTTTCTGTTGTTTGGAAAGATCAAACACACGATGTTCCTATTTCTTTATTTCGTGATGAGTCGTATGCTTGCGACAATAACGACAAAATTTTTTGAATTCTAATTGTCCGGGTGTATTGTGGCGATTCTTTTGAGTACTATATCTAGAAATCCCCGTCGATTCCTCATTGGCACCTTTTCGAACACAACTGATGCATTCCAAAATAACTCTGATTCTAACATCTTTTCCCTTGGCCATGAACCTCCTTTTCTTTTTGGATTGACTTAACTTAATTCTTCTACTTATTCTTTTATTCTTCTATTTTGAATCCGAAGAAGAAGAATAAAATTCATTAGAATAATTTTTTTTTATTCTTTAATTAAGTAATAAAAAATAGAGAAATAATTAAAGAATACAATCCTTGTCGAATTAGCAAAGATTTTGGTTCGAAATCCTTTCATTTAATTAGCCAGCCCCGCCTTTTCTATGCTCTGATTTCTGAGGCCTTATTTAGCTTGGGTACCCCTTTAAATTGAATTTCTATTTTCAAAAATGGGGTTTACCAAATTTTTAATGACTCTGAGGTTCAACCCAATCCATCTTTTCTTTCTTTTTCCTTCCGATACTAAAAAAAGATTGAAAAGGATCAAATTTTGTCATATCACGAAGAAATCTATCCCTCCCATAGCAATAACTAGAATTAAAAAAAAGGGAATGACAAAGCATCTGGGAATAAACGATTAATTTCTATCAATAAACCTGCTAAAGCACCAAACCATAGAGTACTTAGCACGGGTGCTACAGAGAGATATGTTTTTATATCCCGCATTGAAAATCCTCCTTCCTTGTTGGAATACATATATGATCATAAACTCTTGCCCAAGATTGTTATGCTATATATAAAATGAACCATATCGACGAAATTTTCCTATCCCTAAAAAAGAAAAAGATGACCCCTTCTTCCTATATATTACCAAGGAAAAGTAATCCTTCTTTTATAGGCGAAATTATATTGGATTTTATATGTATATAATTCCTTAATTATATGAGACCAAAAAGAAGAAATGACACGAGGGTTCTATATATAGATAGAGAAAGAAAGAAGAAGAAAATTATGATGTGGAAAAGAAGACAGGAATTGTGTACAATGGCATTGTACAACAATTTAATTTGGAAAAGGGATGTAGCGCAGCTTGGTAGCGCGTTTGTTTTGGGTACAAAATGTCACAGGTTCAAATCCTGTCATCCCTACCTATTACTTCTTTCTTCTTTATAGGCAGTAGCGACGAGATCAATTAAAGTAAAGTGGGTATAACTTGAATTTGTGGAGACTATACGTACGTGAGATACATTAGGAATAGAAAAAGATTTTCTTTTTGAATGAATGAAAGCGCTCTTAGTTCAGTTCGGTAGAACGCGGGTCTCCAAAACCCGATGTCGTAGGTTCAAATCCTACAGAGCGTGATTCCATCTATTTTATGTCGAAGCAGAGTAAAATAACTTAACAAAATTGAATTGTAACTCCAATTTCAATTTGACCTCCTCTCTGGTCTGGAGGAGGTCAATCAAAAAAAAAAAATGACTCAATCAAAGATCCAACTGATCCCCACGCCTGTATTGCAAATACGCAGTCACGAATAATCCCGCTAAAGTAATAGGAATTAGGCCTAAGACGATTCCAAATAGAAAAACTTCAATCATTTCGATTTGTTCGAGGGGATAAAAAAAGAGGTACGATCTATCCCTAAATAGTACTCTAAATTATCCACGAATCTCAATGACCAAGAAAAGAATTCCTAATTAGTCTGGAAAAGAGTCGTAGAATGCCAGGAATCCCAAAGAAAGATTTTTCTTTTCTGAATTATAATTATTCAGTCAATTCAAATAAGGCGTATCTTGTTCAAGCCAATAAATAGAGCTGGGGTTATAGTTAAAGCAGCCAGTAGAAAACCAAAATAACTAGTTAAAGTAAGCATGAAAGAGTTAAATTCCATTTATTTTTTTTTACTACACTACATATGTTGGTAAAGCATTTACCTAAGTTATGGAAAATTCATAATTCATCAGTTATTTTAGATAATACTAAAAAACAAGATAGAGTAAGATACAGAAGTGTAAAAGAAAGTGGATTCATCAGATGATACATGAGTCCCTAATTCCGAATCAAGAGATTTGTTGTGGAATTTGTCAATTGAGTAAAGTAATAATATTAAGAACTAGATCATCTAACCCCATTGAATGAAAAAAAGAAATTCAATTTTCAGGGAAATTTTTGAATAAGAGATAAATAAACAATTGAATTTGAAAAAAAAAACTTCTTTCTATTTTGGATAATTTCTTTTTCAATAGGACCCTCTTTTTGGAGTGAACGATCGAATATTCCCCTATTCCTTCTTATTTTAACTGATTGTATTCCATATGGAATAAGAGGAGAACAAAAGCATTCCACGACCTGCCAAGGGGCTGTTAAAAAAAAAAAAAAAAGAAAGCTCTTCCTTGAATTTACTTTATTTTTATTCCTTTTTCGAACTCCAACCAAAGTAGATTCGAAGACGAGTCACTTCAATTATCCTTTTAAGTTCTATTCTATCTTCTGTCTTTCCCTATTTCATCTCGTAAAGTTCCGCGCTCGCAGTTTGGTCAAGAAAGTTAGACCTAATCCAACAAACAATACAAGGATGAATTACGAATTATGAAAGGATAGATTTCACATATACTTGTCCTTGTATTGTGTCAGTATGAGAATATCCTTCCTAAATTATTTATCCAAACCTATTGATCATTAACTTAGATTTTCCCAAGATTTTGGCTGCTATTCCGAATTACTCTATTATTCCGAAGCCAATGAAAAGTAAGTAGAACCTACAAAAATGGGGTTTTCTATTGATGCCTTGAATAACATATAGCTTACCTATAGACAAAAAAAAAATAAAAAAGTAATTATGTTTCGGAACCAGGCAAAACCAGATTGCTGTGCCATAGGAAGGATAGCTATACTAATTCGGTATACTCAAAATACACCTTTGGTACAAAATTGACAATCTCACAAGGATGAAATATCAGTAATTTTCTATTTACTGGTCGATCCCATCTTTTACGGAATCAATTCCTTTTTTGAATGTACAAAAATTTTGGGAGTTCAGCATGTCTGGAAGCACGGGAGAACGTTCTTTTGCTGATATTATTACCAGTATTCGATACTGGGTTATTCATAGCATTACTATACCTTCCCTATTCATTGCGGGTTGGTTATTTGTCAGTACGGGTTTAGCTTATGACGTGTTTGGAAGTCCTAGGCCAAACGAGTATTTCACGGAAAGCCGACAAGGAATTCCGTTAATAACCGACCGTTTTGATTCTTTAGAACAACTCGATGAATTTAGTAGATCCTTTTAGGAGGCCCTCAATGACCATAGATCGAACCTATCCTATTTTTACAGTGCGATGGCTGGCTATTCACGGACTAGCTGTACCTACTGTTTTTTTCTTGGGATCAATATCAGCAATGCAGTTCATCCAACGATAAAACAAATTCCAACTATAGAACTATGACACAATCAAACCCGAATGAACAAAATGTTGAATTGAATCGTACCAGTCTATACTGGGGTTTATTACTCATTTTTGTACTTGCTGTTTTATTTTCCAATTACTTCTTCAATTGAGAGAAAGAAAGAGACTAATAAGAATTCTCTTATCCCATTTGGAAGGATACCATCCTTATAACTACCCATGACTGTTTTTGTCTCTAGCATGACCAATTGATAAAATGTGGAGGAAAGTAGGGGAAATGGCCGATACTACTGGAAGAATTCCTCTTTGGCTGATAGGTACTGTAGCTGGTATTGCTGTGATTGGTTTAGTAGGTGTTTTCTTTTATGGTTCATATTCTGGATTGGGTTCATCTCTATAGTAATCGGAGGGACCAGATTGTAAACATGAAAAAGTAGGAGCTTAGCGGGTCCTTACCCCCCTTTATCTGATTAGAGCGGAAAGGACCCGCGGAATTTTTATTTTACTCTTATAACGCGAATTGAATCTATTCGATTCACTCTTATGAAGCAACAAGAAAAAGAGATCACTCGAGGATCCAATATCTTATTCCACGAAGGAAGTATCCTGAAAATCCTTGATTTAGTTTCGAGTAATAAACTAATAAAACCTTAATCAAAACTATTCAACTAGCCTAAAAATAAAAAAACCTTCAATGGAAGAGTTTACTTTTTTTTTGCAAAATTTCTGTAAATTTGAAGTTGAACTTAATTAAACAAGCCAAGCAATTTGCTCACAATCACAAGAAATTTTTCCCCCGCCATATTTTCTTCCCCTCTGTTTGTCCACTACCTCGGCTAAACCTAAGCAAAAGAAAAAGAGGTCCAAGAGACAGACCCGAATAAAAAGAAATAGTAATCTTTGACGAATTAGGAAGAAAAAGGATTCTTATTTTGATACAAGAAGAATCGGCACAAGAAAAAGGCTTTTTCTTGTGCCGAATAGACGATTAAGAAGACCTGCAATCCCTCCGAAAAAGAAGAAATTTTAATTTGATTGTTCTCGCCTTTGCCTTGGATTCTCTTCTTTTGCATGGGATATAAATAAGGAATTCCAGACATCTCATAAACAAAAAGCAGTCTAAACAAAAAAAGGATTTCCAAAATAGATCATAGATAATTCTAGCAATTGCCAATAAATCGAGGCTTTTTACCAACTTGATGGTAAGAAATCCCGGGACCTAGAAATTCATTTCGTACAATTGAACCTTTTCAAACTGTTTCTTTTTGAGAACCAAAAAAACTTGTGCCAAAATAACGGATGCGAAGAAGAACAAAAGGCCTTGGACACGTAATGGATCCTGAAGCACGATTTCTGCGTCCCCCTGACCAAAACCTCCCACATTAGGATTGCTTGTTAATGGTTGATCAAGCTTGATGGATTCCCCCTCTGAAACAAGAAGTTCTGGTCCGGGAGGTATAATATCAATCACTTGGCGTCCATCTGATGCATCAACTATGGATATTTCATACCCCCCCTTTTCTTTACGTAGTATTTTTCTTACTATACCTGTTGACGTAGCATTATAGACTGTATTGTTACTCTTGCTACCATCAGGATAGATCTGTCCTCTTCCTCGGTTTCCCCCTACATATATGGGATATTTTAAGAAATGAGCATCTTTCTTCGTAGCAGGATCAGGGGAAAGAATGGGAAAGACAATTTCACTATATTTCTTACCGGGAACAGGGCCTATCACAAGAATGTTTTTTTTATCGGGACGATAACTCTGAAAAGCAAGATTTCCTATCTTTTCTTTTAACTCAGGGGAAATACGATCGGGCGGCGCTAATTCGAATCCCTCGGGCAAAATAAGAACAGCACCTACATTCAACCCTCCCTTTTTTCCATTAGCAAGAACTTGTTTCAATTGCATATCATAAGGAATTCGAAGAACTGCTTCAAATACAGTATCGGGAAGCACAGCTTGGGGAACTTCAATATCGACGGGCTTGCTAGCTAAATGGCAATTGGCACATACAATTCGTCCAGTTGCTTCTCGTGGGTTTTCATAACCCTGCTGCGCAAAAATGGGATATGCATTTGAAATAGATGTCCGAGTTATTACGTATATCATGATCGATACAGAAATCGATCGAGTTATCTGTTCCTTTACCCAAGAAAAAGTATTTCTATTTTCCATGTCCAATCGCAGATCCCAGAATTTCTACAATAAATTAGATAGGTAGCTAAGCTAATCTAGTTCCCTATACACGAATCTGTTGTCATTCTACTGCAACAGTTGTACTGCAATGATGAATACCTTAAAGTAGGTATAAATAGAAAGAATTTTGCTAAAATGGAAAAGGGCTTTCTTTCTAAAAAAAGATGCTTGCTAATTTGATTAATATTAATATCGGGAGATCAAATGAATTTATGCTTCACTAATTGAATGATAAATGACTACAAGCGAAGGAGATAGACGATTTAAACAAAAAAAGACCCAAAATTTCAAACATGTATCTAGAATTACTGGAAAACTACAAACAAAAATAGTGAAAATAAGCTCGTTAGGAGCCCATCCAAAATCGTTGTAGACCCAACGAATTACTAGTTCCCAACCACGGGTGGAGTGAAATCCAACAAAAAAATCAGTAACTAAAAGAATAAAAAAAGCTTTTATTGAGTCATTTAAATTATAGAAGAATTCCTGAACCCAAGAATTCAAAATGACAAGTTCCTCTTTACCCAGAAAAAAAGAACCACTTAGAATAGCCAAACAGATTATATTTGTCGAGAAATGCAAAATGGTATGGAGATGATCCTCATTATTTATTTTGACCCATTGTATTATTTCCTTGTGTATTCCTGTAGGAGGTTTTTGTACATGTGTCTTTAGTTTCCCTTTTATCATCTCGTCCAAGAGAGAAAGTTCTTCTAATTCTATGAATCTTTCTAGAATCCTTTTCTCTTGAATATCAGTTAAGAGAGTTTCGGATTGCCTGGTATTCCACCAATTCTTAATCCAAAGTTCCAGACATTTGTTAAATGAGGAAGAGACCCCCCAAGGCAAAAGTACGATAAATACAAGATATAGTAAAGAAGGCAATGCTTTCTTTTTTTTCATTTTTGATCTGTAAATGGAGTTGTTAATGAATATGCTTCATTCGCTGACTCTATTCCATTCCCTGACTCTATATGATGATATTTCTATTTCATGATATTTCTATTTCTTTGAAAGCAAAAACTCTATAGGTTTGATACCCTGTATCTATTCTTCTTTTTTGTATATTAGTTATTAGTGGAATTTCAGTGCATTGGGTTCTTTCTTAGATCTAGATGGAATGAAATAGTGAAATAGAATAAAAAAAAAGCCCTTTCGGATGAAAAAGGAAGAATAGTATGCGATATATCTAACTTGGATAAAAAAAAATTAAAAGCAAATTTCTCTTATCCTCGTTTGTTCCTTCCTTTAGATAAATACTTAAAAATCCCCTTACAATAACAAATCCAATTTAGAAGGGACTTCCTCCCTGTGTTGAGAAAACTTTTCTTCTTCCAATTCTTCTTTTCTTCATTCAACTCAGTTCAAAAAAGATACCTCAAAATACTTCAATTGGTACGCGCAAGAAATAGGCCAATTCGGCAGCTTTTTGTTCAATTTCTCGTGGAGTAAAAAATTTATCATCAGTACGAGTCAAGGGAATGATCCCCTGGCCCCGGATTTCCATATAAAGAATACGACGAGGATAAAGACCCTCTTTAACCTGAATTCTAATTGATTGGATATCCCGCATAAGGAATCGAAGGAAGACGCGACGTTTTATTCCAGGGAATCCCCAACGAAAAATGCACACTATTCCCTCTTTTCTATCGAATCGGTCATAACCACTACCTACATTCCACAAAATAGTACACCACAAGTAGGAGCTAATGAATAGGCCTGCGATTCCGTAGAAAGACATCACGACCCCCTGCGGAAAAAAAAGAATTTCTTGAGATGGAAGTATAGATATAATATTCTTACCAAGATAACTGGAAATCCCAACCGATAAGAATCCTAGTGAACCTAGAAAAAGAATACAGGCCCAGAAAAAATTACCCCTTTTTCGAGAACCTTTTAGAAGTTCTACCCATATGTGTTCTGATCGCCAATTCATATTAGATATACTAAATCCAGCAGCGGTCGATTGAAATTGAGAGAATAAGCTAAATAATTTTGACTTTACTTTTTTTGATTCTGAAATCGCCTTCAGCAACTAGTACTCCTGTGAAATAATAGGTTAGATACATTGACTTTCTATTCAAAAAATATTCGTTGATTCAATTAAAATAAATAAAATAAAACTCGCTATACCTGGCTCTGCATATTCATGCATTTATGCTCGTAGCCTATATCCGCATCCATAACCGTTTTTCATTTGTGTGTAGAAAGTGTGTGTAGAAAAAGCCACATACCCTACCATATTATATTACTTACACTAAAAAATACTAGACAATCTTATTTTTTTGCACATAAAGAAATAAAGAAGTCATTGCAATTGCCGGAAATACTAAGCCTACTAAAGGCACGAAAATAGAAGGTAAGTTTAAATCCGTCATGGAATAGGTGTCTCAATTCAAATTTACTATTTCTATCTAGTCGAAAAATATCTTAAGATTCTTATGATATAATTAAGTATATCTATTATAAGGAATATTGACTATTGTATTGTATTTTTTATTTTTAGTTTGAAAAATATTCTGTAAAAAAAATGAAAGGATAATAAGAAAATTCCAAAAAAGGAGAACTAATTAAAAAGATTTTATTTTGATTTTCCCATCCTCATGGCCTTTCTATCTTTCTAATCTAATTTGAAATTGGATTCAAAAGAAAGCGGTTAGAATTTACTTCCTGCATACATACTTCTCTAGAAGCGCATACAATAATGCGTGGTAAAGGCGGAAAAATAGTATATTCAATCAAAATCAAAGGGCAAATTATCTTACCTACTATAGATCCCCTACTACCCTCTTAGACTTTAAAAGGCGATATACCACCCAAAGAAAGGGTATGAAAATGCCGGGTGGAGTTAGCTTTTCGACGAAGACCTGTCCCGTGCAGCGAAGCCCTGTTAGTAAGACCCCCCGCAATAATGGATTATAGAAGAATATTATTCCAAATACTCCTCTGGACGCATATAGTAGCATTGCGATTCCGAATCTTTTTTATTTATGAATATGAACAGAAAAAATTCATTGTATCGTTGGGTCGGAGCGGAGGTTTGGTCCAGAAAAATTAGAAACAAAACGTCTACTCTACCGCATTGAAGTCTATAGCGCTGTATTTCCACGAAAGTATAATTCTTACCATCAGGATACGATCCTTTCTTTTGAACTAAACGTCTCTACGATGGGTCCAGGTTCTATGTCCAATCCCAAATCAAGGATTTCTCGCTCTTGATCGGAGTCATAAACTAAAAAAAAACTACCTTTTTATCCTTTTTCTCAAGGTTATAGAAAACTTCCTTATCTAGTTCTAGCATTTTGAAAAAAAAAAAATGCTTCTTTTTTTACACACAGTTCGAGTCACTTGTTGACTCACGATTACGCCTGTTAAAAGTTTCAAACGTCCTCTTTTTTGAAATTGAAAGAGAGTCCTATAAAAAGGTCTAACTTCCAAACTATGTCTTTTTTCATTCATTCTCCTTTAGTTTTTTTCTCTATCTAGAAGTGGAATAGAATAACCCGGTTGAAGGGTAATGATCATACGTCTGTAATGCATTGTATGGCCCAGAATAGGTCCTATTCTTCTACCTTTTCCAGGTAGTCGATGGCTATTCACAGCTACCACCTTAACACCAAAGAAGAGTTCGACCCAATGCTTTATTTCTGTCTTAGTGAATCCCGATTCGACATTAAAAGTATATTGATTCTTTCCCAATAAACGAAGACTTTTTTCTGTAAATACTGCGTATTTGATTCCATTATCATTATCATATGATAATACTATATTTTATTATTTTATTATTTTATTTGTATTTCTTTATTGTATTATACCTTAATATATATATTCTAGATATATAGAATAGACGAATCTCAATTTGTCAAGTCTCATGATCATATCATGATCTATTTTTATTCGGCTCAATCTTTTTTTTCTAAAAAAGATTGAGCCGAGTTTAATTGCAATCAATTAGAAGAATAAAGAAGAATTACTGCATTTCATAACTGATTTTTTTCTCTTTTTATTTCGTTTCTTTTTTATTTATACCTTCTTTATCTTTAGTTTTATCTAGTTAATCAATAGTATCTACCGGCTCGAACTCGAATTTGATCGCCTTCCATACTTCACAAGCTGCGGCTAGTTCAGGACTCCATTTGCAAGCTGCTCGGATAATTTCATTACCTTCGCGAGCAAGATCGCGCCCTTCGTTACGAGCTTGTACACAGGCTTCTAAAGCCACTCGATTAGCTGCTGCACCAGGTGCATTTCCCCAAGGATGTCCTAAAGTTCCTCCACCAAATTGTAATACAGAATCGTCCCCAAAGATTTCGGTCAGAGCTGGCATATGCCAAACATGAATACCACCTGAAGCTACCGGTATAACACCTGGCATGGATACCCAGTCCTGAGTGAAAAAGATACCGCGAGCACGATCTTTTTCAATAAAATCATCGCGCAATAAATCAACAAAACCTAAAGTCATTTCGCGTTCCCCTTCTAACTTACCTACTACTGTACCGGAGTGGATATGATCTCCCCCAGACATACGCAATGCTTTAGCTAATACACGGAAATGCATACCATGATTTTTCTGTCTATCAATAACTGCATGCATTGCACGGTGAATGTGAAGAAGTAGGCCATTGTCGCGGCAATAATGAGCCAAAGTAGTATTTGCGGTGAATCCCCCAGTTAAGTAGTCATGCATTACAATAGGAACCCCTAATTCTCTTGCAAATACAGCTCTCTTAATCATTTCTTCACATGTACCCGCAGTCGCATTCAAGTAATGCCCCTTGATTTCACCGGTTTCGGCCTGTGATTTATAAATAGCTTCGGCACAAAAGACAAAACGGTCTCTCCAGCGCATAAATGGTTGTGAGTTTACGTTTTCATCATCTTTGGTAAAATCAAGTCCACCACGTAGACACTCATAACACGCTCTACCATAATTTTTTGCGGATAATCCCAATTTTGGTTTAATAGTACATCCCAATAAAGGACGACCGTACTTGTTCAACTTATCTCTTTCAACTTGGATACCATGAGGCGGGCCTTGGAAAGTTTTTGAATAAGTAGGGGGAATTCGTAGATCCTCCAAACGTAGAGCACGTAGGGCTTTGAAACCAAATACGTTACCTACAATGGAAGTAAACATGTTAGTAACGGAACCCTCTTCAAATAGGTCTAATGGATAAGCTACATAACAGATCCATTGGTTGTCTTCCCCAGCAACAGGCTCGATGTGATAGCATCGTCCTTTGTAACGATCAAGACTGGTAAGTCCATCAGTCCAAACAGTTGTCCATGTACCAGTAGAAGATTCGGCAGCTACTGCAGCCCCTGCTTCTTCGGGCGGAACCCCAGGCTGAGGACTTACTCGGAATGCTGCCAAGATATCAGTATCCTTAGTTTCATACTCTGGGGTGTAGTAAGTCAATTTATAATCTTTAACACCAGCTTGAAATCCAACACCTGCTTTAGTTTCTGTTTGTGGTGACATAAGTCCCTCCCTATAACTCTTGAATTAAGAATTCTCACAATAACAGGGTCTACTCGATGTTAATTAGGCGTAAATGAAACTTTAGCAAAAATCTCGTAAAACAAAAAGGATATTCAATTAATATAATATCAACTCATTAAAGAAAATTGAGGGCATGCTTAGGTTAATGAATATGTTTCATTCATATATAATGCGTACACCCTGTGTATGTTCTATCCTATAGGAATTCCAATATAGGAATTCGATAGGAATTGAGTTGTTGTTATGGTAAGTTAACACGGTTCGTTATTAAACCATGGATTTGATTTACCAAATCCATAATTATTGTATACTCTTTGATAGATATAGCGCAACCCAAATTAATTCCTAATCCTTATTTTACAAGTTCTTAATAGTTCTCTTTTCTTATTTTGAATGCAAATACCTAACTAAATACTAATAAAATTCTTTGTTGACAGCAATCTATGCTTCACAGTAGTATATATTTTGTATATCGAAGTCCTAGATAGGAAAGTAGAGTAGGCACAGATCCTCCACAAAAGGCAAAATGTATATGAAAAAAAAGATTGATTGAACTTTCCAATGGACTCATTCCATGAGTAAACGATTGAATGGGATTCGCTTGGGCAACGAAATCAAGTCCTGGTCCCCTTTTCTCTCTTATTGAATTAACTAATTCATTTCCTTTTTACTTTTGGATTTTTTTTGATTTGATTTGGCATTATTCAACAATAAAAAAAGAAAAATTTCGACAAATTCCTTTTTTTTAATTATGTGATAATTATGAGAACCAATCCTACTACTTCTCCTCCCGGGGTTTCCACAATTGAAGAAAAAAGTACAGGTCGTATCGATCAAATTATTGGACCCGTGCTGGATGTCACTTTTCCCCCAGGCAAGTTACCTTATATTTATAACGCTTTGGTAGTCCAGAGTAGAGACACTGCCGATAAGCAAATTAATGTGACTTGTGAGGTACAACAATTATTAGGAAATAATCGAGTTAGAGCTGTAGCTATGAGTGCTACGGACGGGTTGATGAGAGGAATGGAAGTGATTGACACGGGAGCTCCTCTCAGTGTTCCGGTCGGTGGAGCTACTCTCGGACGAATTTTCAACGTTCTTGGGGAGCCTGTTGACAATTTGGGTCCTGTAGATAGTAGTGCAACGTTCCCTATTCATAGATCTGCGCCTGCCTTTATCGAGTTAGATACGAAATTATCCATCTTTGAAACAGGTATTAAGGTCGTCGATCTTTTAGCTCCTTATCGACGTGGAGGAAAAATAGGACTATTTGGGGGGGCTGGAGTAGGTAAAACAGTACTGATCATGGAATTAATCAATAACATTGCTAAAGCTCATGGGGGCGTATCCGTATTCGGTGGAGTAGGGGAACGGACTCGTGAAGGAAATGATCTTTATATGGAAATGAAGGAATCCGGAGTAATTAATGAAAAAAATATTGAGGAATCAAAGGTAGCTCTAGTCTATGGCCAAATGAATGAACCACCGGGAGCTCGTATGAGAGTTGGTTTAACTGCCCTAACTATGGCGGAATATTTCCGAGATGTTAATAAGCAAGACGTGCTTTTATTTATCGATAATATCTTTCGTTTTGTTCAAGCAGGATCAGAGGTATCCGCTTTATTAGGGAGAATGCCCTCCGCAGTGGGTTATCAACCTACTCTTAGTACAGAAATGGGTTCTTTGCAAGAAAGAATTGCTTCTACTAAAAAGGGATCTATAACTTCGATTCAAGCAGTTTATGTACCTGCAGACGATTTGACCGACCCTGCCCCTGCCACAACATTTGCACATTTGGATGCTACTACCGTACTTTCCAGAGGATTAGCTTCCAAGGGTATTTATCCAGCAGTAGATCCTTTAGATTCAACCTCGACTATGTTACAGCCTCGGATCGTTGGCAACGAACATTATGAAACTGCGCAAAGAGTTAAGGAAACTTTACAACGTTACAAAGAACTTCAGGACATTATCGCAATTCTTGGCTTGGATGAATTATCGGAAGAGGATCGTTTAACTGTAGCAAGAGCAAGAAAAATTGAGCGTTTCTTATCACAACCGTTCTTTGTGGCAGAAGTGTTTTACTGGTTCTCCAGGAAAGTATGTTGCTCTTGCGGAAACTATTAGGGGATTTCAACTAATCCTTTCCGGAGAATTAGACGGCCTACCTGAACAGGCTTTTTATTTGGTGGGTAACATCGATGAAGCTAGCACGAAAGCTATAACCTTAGAAGAGGAGAACAAATCGAAGAAATGAAATTAAATCTTTATGTACTGACTCCTAAGCGAATTATTTGGGATTGTGAAGTGAAAGAAATCATTTTATCCACTAATAGTGGCCAAATTGGCGTATTACCAAACCACGCCCCCATTAACACAGCAGTAGATATGGGTCCTTTGAGAATACGCCTCCTCAACGACCAATGGTTAACAGCGATTCTGTGGAGCGGTTTTGCGAGAATAGTTAATAATGAGATCATCATTTTAGGAAATGATGCGGAACTGGGTAGTGATATTGATCCGGAAGAAGCTCAAAAGGCACTTGAAATAGCCGAAGCTAACTTGAGTAAAGCTGAGGGTACGAAAGATTTGGTTGAAGCGAAGCTCGCTCTCAGACGAGCTAGGATACGAATCGAGGCTGTCAATTGGATTCCCCCATCCAATTGAAGACAATCCAGTGGTTTATAGTTGATACAAAGAAAAAGGGAAGAGGGGTAGAAAAAGTTATTAGATAGCGAAGCGAAGTAAGTCCAATGCTATCTAGTAATTTTTCTACCTACTTACCTACTATTGGATTTGAACCAATGACTCCCGCCGTATGAAAGCAATACTCTAACCACTGAGTTAAGTAGGCAATTTATCACCACAAAGGAAGACCCATTACTTCGATCGATTATATATTGAATCCCTTTTCTAAGCAATACCGCTCTGTTATTGGTCTGTTATATACTAAATACTAAACTAAATACTAAACAGATACAGATCAAAGGGGTATCCTCTGGCATTAGAAAATATTCATCTTGACAAGAAATTATCTATATGTTAAGATATCTCTGATAAGGGCTATAGCTCAGTTCGGTAGAGCAACTCGTTTACACGTGCGCCAATGCTTTTCAAAGGAGCTTATTATGCAATGAACATAATCGATCTTATTGCAAAATCAATGTCTTACTTCATAGATTCGAGAGAATAGGAGAACAGTAGCCTGACAAACAGTCGGTTCAGTCCGATTCAGGTGCCAATTCAGGTGCCTAATCAAATAGAACCCTTATGGATTTGCTAGTTGATAAGGTAAATATCCAGCCCACTAAATGCTAGGCGTAATGAGGATAAGGGCCTCCAAAAAACTTCTTTTCGTTCTATGAACTTTAAGGTGTATGAAGTCTCATAGTTAACTCTTGCAGTGGAACGATAGAGACTCCATTTCACTTAGGTTGATTTAATTTAGACCGGAGGCAGACCTAAGTCAAGGTAATCCTCCTTTGAAACACTTTGGTATTGCTCCTAGATAGATCATAATACAAAAAATCAATCAGAGCACAGGGAGCCATCTCATTATCTTTCCGTAAAGAAAAACTATGGTGGACTAACTGATCTTTAAATCAGTTTATGAAAGAGCCCAATGCAAAAAAATGCATGTTGGGTCTTTGAAACAGTTCAAATCATTTCGATAATAATCCGTTTGATCTGTTTTACCGAGAAGGTCTACGGTTCGAATCCGTATAGCCCTAATATGCCCTTTTTTAGATTTTAGGATCTCTATCCTATGTTTTCTTTAGTTTAGTATAGTTTTCATTTTCTCATTAGTATTTGTTTATAGACTGGATAGGCGCCTGCGACATAGAATAGAGATAAAAGCATTACCAAAGGCTCATTCATCGAAAATCAAAATCATACAGACAGGAAAAGAAAAACGAATTTCTATCAAATCAATAGAAGAAAGGATCCTTTCCCTGATTTGAATCCCGTCCTCCTTCAAATAGGATATCTCTAGACTTCCCTATAATAACTGCAATGATTTTATCCATTTTGCGAATTCCTACTTTGTTTTAAGTATATTTATTACTTTGTTTATAGATACATTATGTAAATTGATCAACTTTAAATAGAAAAAATAAAGTAAAGAGTAAATAAGAAAACAGAATATTCTGTCTCATAGTTCTGAAATAGAGTTCTTTATTTTTATTTTATAGTATTACTTCTCATTAATTATACTGCATAGATTAGTCCTACTATCTTAATTAGGTTCTAATTTAGTAGTATTCTCATTTTTATTTAATAGTCTCTTATTATTTTATTATTAAATATTAAATAAAGGATAGAGCTATTCTTTTTTCTAGAGATTCTAGAGAAAGCGAGACAAAGTGAAACGAGAAAGTTTTCTTTATATAAGAATTAGATCTACATACACCATATCTAAATAGAATGGAAATCCAAAAGAAAGGGAGTTGGGATTCCATTGGATGAATCTTTAAAGAAGATGCAGCACAGAGGAAACAAAGGCTAAACTTAAACTAAGCGCTTTTGTTTGAACAAAAAAGATTCTTGTTTCACCGAGGAAAAGAGAGAAGTTCTGGATAAATTGACAATGCTGAATTGAATTGACTAATTTAAGTTCCGCCTATTCCACATTAATGGGAGTACATTATGTTTCTGCTTCACGAATATGATATTTTTTGGACATTTCTAATAATAGCAAGCCTTATTCCTATTTTGGCATTTTCGATTTCAGGACTTTTAGCCCCGGTTAGTGAAGGACCAGAGAAGCTTTCTAGTTATGAATCGGGTATAGAACCCATGGGAGGGGCTTGGGTACAATTCCGAATACGCTATTATATGTTTGCGCTCGTTTTTGTTGTTTTTGATGTGGAAACCGTCTTTCTATACCCTTGGGCAATGAGTTTCGACGTATTGGGTGTATCCGTTTTTATCGAAGCTTTGATTTTCGTGCTTATCTTAGTTGTTGGTTTAGTTTATGCATGGCGAAAAGGAGCCTTGGAATGGTCTTAACTGAATATTTAGACAAAAAAAAAGAAGGAAAAGATTCTATTGAGACAGTTATGAATTTGATTGAGTTTCCCTTACTTGACCAAACAAGTTCCAATTCTGTTATTTCAACTACACCAAATGATCTTTCGAATTGGTCAAGACTCTCCAGTTTATGGCCCCTTCTATACGGTACCAGTTGTTGTTTCATTGAATTTGCTTCATTAATAGGCTCACGATTCGACTTTGATCGTTATGGATTGGTACCAAGATCAAGTCCTAGGCAAGCAGACCTAATTTTAACAGCCGGTACGGTAACAATGAAAATGGCTCCCTCTTTAGTGAGATTATACGAGCAAATGCCTGAACCAAAATACGTCATTGCTATGGGAGCCTGTACTATTACAGGGGGAATGTTCAGTACGGATTCCTATAGTACTGTTCGGGGAGTTGATAAGTTAATTCCTGTGGATGTCTACTTGCCGGGCTGCCCACCTAAACCGGAGGCAGTTATAGATGCCCTAACAAAACTTCGTAAGAAGATATCGCGAGAAATAGTTGAGGATCAAACTCTATCTCAAAATAAAAATAGATGTTTTACTACCAGTCACAAGCTTTATGTTAGGCGCAGTACTCATACAGGAACTTATGAGCAAGAATTGCTCTATCAATCACCATCTACATTAGATATATCTTCTGAAACTTTTTTCAAATCCAAAAGTTCAGTACCTTCCTACAAATTAGTGAATTAGGAGAGGGGCTCTTTTGTGTAGAAAAATAAAAAGCAGGGCAATCTTTCAAACTTGCATCCGAAATGTGAAATATTTATACAAAGAGGGAGAGATGAAGACAATGCAGCAGGGTTGGTTATCTAATTGGCTAGTCAAACATGAGGTGGTTCATAGATCTTTGGGCTTTGATCACCGAGGAATAGAGACTTTACAAATAAAAGCAGGGGATTGGGATTCCATTGCTGTCATTTTATATGTATATGGTTACAATTATTTACGCTCCCAATGTGCTTATGATGTAGCACCCGGTGGATCTTTAGCTAGCGTGTATCATCTTACGAGAATACAATATGGTATAGATAATCCAGAAGAAGTCTGCATAAAAGTCTTTGCCCAAAAGGATAATCCTAGAATTCCGTCTGTCTTCTGGATTTGGAGAAGTGCCGATTTTCAAGAACGCGAATCTTATGATATGGTGGGAATCTCTTATGATAATCATCCGCGCCTTAAACGTATCCTAATGCCTGAAAGTTGGATAGGCTGGCCCTTACGTAAGGATTATATAACCCCCAATTTTTATGAAATACAAGATGCTCATTGAATGATAAGAAATTCATGCTCACTTATACAACACAACTCCAGATTTTATTCAAGTCAAGGAATATTTTTAGGTTCTTTTCCTAGATGAAACGGAATACCTATTTATAATTAATTCCTAATTATACAAAAGCATTCCAGATAGACTGAGCAAAAAAAGGGTTTCATTTGGATTCCCCTATTTTGAAAATCGCATATTAATTTCCTTCATATGAACAGAAAAATAGGATGACTCAAAGAAGTTCTCTACCAGGAACTTTGTACCGCGCACATTACTTAGCACAACTAGGAAAATAAGATAAGATAAAGATAAGCAAGACTAAAAAAATATTCGTCGGAATAGCGGAATACAAAATTAAGAAACGCAAAAAAATAAAGGGGAATCTCACCCCCTTCTTTATCATAAAGAAAAGATATATTTTAAAACTTCTTTAAAAAGAAAAAGAAGTGCCTCTATATTTATATTATAGATTTATCCACTTAGATGAATAAATATTATTAATGAATATGTATCACAATCCATCTCGAGGTATTTGGATCAATACCTATTCGGTGGATCTTTTTTTTTTTTTTCTCTGCCAGGAACCAGATTTGAACTGGTGACACGAGGATTTTCAGTCCTCTGCTCTACCAACTGAGCTATCCTGACCTTTTCTTGTGCATCATCCTAGTAGAGTATTTGTATCTATGTCAATTAAAAGGACTAAAAATTAATTAAAGTATTTCAAATTTTAAATTTGAAAATGGGGGGGGTAGTCCTATGCATTGTGCATGGTTTACTTAAATAAAACTTAAAAATAGAGTGAATAACCAAGATTTCTTGCCGATACTCTAATAAAAAAGAAATCTATTCAATGAATAGGATAAGATCCATTGAGTTCTCTTCGCATTCCTTTGTGAAAGAGTAGAATGAGAAAGCTAATGAATCTTAAACCCATTGCATTGATAAAAAGAAAAAAAAGTGCATTGATAAAAAGAAAAAAAAAAAGAGGATAAATAATAATAATATAGTATAGTTAGGGAATAAAAGAGGATTTGGGGATAGAGGGACTTGAACCCTCACAACTTATAAAGTCGACGGATTTTCCTTTTACTAGAAATTTCATTGTTGTCAGTATTGACATGTAGAATGGGACTCTCTCTTTGTCCTCGTCCGATTAATCCACTTTTTTAAAGATCTCGAAAACTTTGAATTTTAATTGAAGAATTTGATTATTCAATATTCGATTGGAGTGGATTCACAATAATGAAAAAAAAAAATTATGATATGAGTTTTTTATTTCATAATCATTATCATTTCTAATTTCATTTTTAAAAAAGATAAAGAACCTATATTATAATTAGAATATAATATGAGTTCTGTGATTAATCGTTTGCTATGTCAGTATCTATACGTGTTTATTAAATGTATAAGGTATAAAACCCCTCTTTCTCTAATTTAGAACTAGAAGGAATTCCACTAACAACACAACGTAATTAACTCGATTCGTTAGAACAGCTTCCATTGAGTCTCTGCACCTATCCTTTTCCTTTGTATTCTAGTTCGAGAACCCCTTGTTTTCTCAAAACACGGATTTGGCTCAGGATTGCCCTTTTTTAATTCCAGGGTTTCTCTGAATTTGGAAGTTACCACTTAGCAGGTTTCCATACCAAGGCTCAATACAATCAAGTCCGTAGCGTCTACCGATTTCGCCATATCCCCATTTCCCTCTTCTTTGAGACCAGGATTCCTTGTGTAATTTCATCCATCTCTTAGTTTTTTTTTTGAATCATTGAGTTCATCACTCAACGTAGTCTAGCAGTTCAGTTCGACTCTATTTGAGAGACCTCGCTTGCTTATTGCAATTCAGAATTGAATTGATTCTATCCTTGATGTATTTGCAATTCAATCCGAATCAATATATCCAAAAGTTTTTATCTCCCCCACCTCCCGTCTTACTTTTTTATAGTATTCAAAATTATACTATAACGCTTGATATTTATTCTTTTTTTCTAATCAGAATTAGCAATTTTATTTACTCTGACTCTATGTTCCCCTTAGTGAAATATTAATCCTCAAATTATTAACAAATAATAAAGTCTATAATGATCGAATGAAAATACCAATAAATTCTATAATTTTATTTTTTAATATCCTATAGTTAAGCATATCAAGCTAACTTTATCTTTAAGAAGTTTTAGTATTTTTTTATTTTTATAAGTATAACTTCAAATTTAGAACTAGTTAATAGCTAAGATTAATAACTAATATCTGAGATTTTACGGATTTCCTATACTATACCTATTTCTATTTGTTACACTATTTCCGTTATGTAAGCCCACTTAGCTCAGAGGTTAGAGCATCGCATTTGTAATGCGAGGGTCATCGGTTCAAATCCGATAGTCGGCTTTTTTTTCTCTATCGATGTTCTACGAACAAGAATCTCTTTTTTTCCGAATTAAATGGAGAATCCAGGATCTTTTATGTTTTTTACCTTACAATTTTGCTAGATACAAAACAATAAAATAAATAATATATATACAAAAAAAAAAGATTTTGATGAAATTCCATTTTTTGGGGTACTTTAGTTGATTTTACTCTGTTTATCCTGTAGTTTAATTCAGTTTTAATTTCGATGTATTCTGTAATGTAAATACAATGAAATTAATTGTGTAAAATGAAATTTCAATAAAATAAAAAAAGGAGTCTTCATGTCCCGTTATCGAGGACCTCGTTTAAAAAAAATACGCCGTCTGGGAGCTTTACCAGGACTCACTAGAAAAACACCTAAATCCGGAAGTAATCTTAAAAAAAAATTCAATTCTGGGAAAAAGGAGCAATATCGTATTCGTCTTCAAGAAAAACAGAAATTGCGTTTTCATTATGGTCTGACAGAACGACAATTACTTAGATATGTACATATCGCTGGAAAAGCAAAAAGGTCAACAGGCCAGGTTTTACTACAATTACTTGAAATGCGTTTGGATAATATCCTTTTTCGATTGGGTATGGCTTCAACCATTCCTGGGGCCCGCCAATTAGTCAACCATAGACATATTTTAGTTAATGGTCGTATAGTCAATATACCAAGTTTTCGTTGCAAACCCCGAGATATTATTACTACGAAAGATAACCAAAGATCAAAAGGTCTGGTTCAAAATTATATTGCTTCATCGGACCCGGGGAAATTGCCAAAGCATTTGGCGATTGACACGTTGGAATATAAAGGACTAGTAAATAAAATCCTAGATAGGAAGTGGGTCGGTCTCAAAATAAATGAGTTGTTAGTTGTAGAATATTACTCTCGTCAGACTTGAACTTAACGAAAAAAGGAAAGGTTCATAGAATTTTCTTCCCCTTCCCCTTTCCCCGAACTAAATCGCCCTAAGACCATTACCATTAATTTGTATTTTCCCATCAACTAGCTAAAATTGATTAACCCTAGGATTAGGATCCTTTTTTCTTTTTTCCTCTATGTGTATTTTACATACCACAGTAATTTGCTATAGAGAATTTCTAATTTCTATTAAATCAAAATAAGATAATATAAGATATTATATTATTGCTGGAAAAAATTGTTATTTGATTTGATACATTGTGATCCTTAACGTTGATGAATTAAGAAAAACGGAAAGAGAGGGATTCGAACCCTCGGTAAACAAAAGTCTACATAGCAGTTCCAATGCTACGCCTTGAACCGCTCGGCCATCTCTCCTACATAACTTATTATGGAAAATAAACTGAGTGAATAGCGAGTTTTCTTATTCCTGCAGTACAGGTACAACCGCAACCACTCGGGGGTTCCATAGTTCTATTGGAAAAATTCCTTTTGATCTAAGTGGAAGGATACAGGATTTTTTACTAGAAATTGCGCTCGCTATAAAATAAAAGTTTTAATTTGGGTTTTCCCGCAACTAAAGAAAAAGAAAATGGAAGAATTCTTCTTATTGCATAATAAAATAAAGAAACCTTAGAATTCCGTTTGCATAAGATACGCTACACCATACTATCGAAATCAAAAATAGGGTATGAGACAATTAATAACTTTGAAAACACGAAATAGTTGATAACATAAGTTGTTGTTCAGAAATAGGAAAGTGGAATGAAATCCAGTCTTAGTCAAATATTTCATATCTCTTCGTGTCCAAGCAGAAGGAAAAGGATACAATTTGAGCTGAGCGGAAAATCCATATCTCTCTTATCCATTTAAAGCATATGGATTTAGAGTAGAGCATATGGATCAATCTATTTATAATTATAAGAATCGAATGTGTTTGTTTTTATGTTATTTTGTGAAGGAATGAAAACAATTCTATATAGAATGGGTTGGGAATTATGCCTAGATCCCGTGGAAATGGAAATTTCATTGATAAGACCTCCTCAATTGTAGCCAATATTTTATTGCGAATAATTCCGACAACCTCAGGAGAAAAAAAGGCATTTACTTATTATAGAGATGGTGCGATTTGACTCTTTTTTTTGCTTTTTTTTAGCCCTACCTATACCTCAGTCTTACGAAAAAGAGAGGGGGGTTGGCATAGAGAGAACCAAATTTGTAAAGCAAACAAACCCACGCTTCGGGAAGGTGAGGCGAACTAACAATTCCTTCCGTCGTGTATCCTCGATTGATGCGGCTTCAGATACTTCAATTGTAGATTTGAGTATTGAGCGAAAGGTTACACCTACAGGATATGGTATGGTATGGATTACAGGCCAATCCTACTCTATTAGTATCCGTAGGCAGCATAGGGGAGAAAAGCACTACACCTAGAAATAGGAATCAACAAGAGAAAAACTTTGTTAGAAATTACCCCTTTCCTGATCGGTATCAGGGCTGGGAAGAATGGTTGGGATAACAAACAACCATCAGGTTTGTACTTTGGATACCCCTATAACCATCAAAGATCGTTGAAGTAGCTAATTCCTCTAAATAGGAGGCGTTGAGAACAAAGAAATTATTGGAGCTATCGTTTTCCTCTAGCATTAATAGAATTCATTGGTGTTAAGAAAAACCTCTTGTGGGAAGGTTGGCTAGAGATTTCTTGGAAAAATACCAGCCCCTTTCGGTTCATAATGAGACGGGACTAATTCTATTTTGATTCTATAGATTATTTCGCTTAGTACTATTATGTACAGAAGGGAGGAGCCGTATGAGATGAAAACCTCATGTACGGTTTTGGAACGGAGATTTTTTGAATAGAATGAACGACCGTAACGGATGTTGGCTCAATCCGAAGGAAATTATGCGGAAGCTTTGCAAAATTATTATGAAGCTACGCGACTAGAAATCGATCCCTATGATCGAAGTTATATACTCTATAACATAGGCCTTATACACACAAGCAATGGAGAGCATACAAAGGCTTTGGAATATTATTTCCGGGCACTAGAACGAAACCCCTTCTTACCGCAAGCTTTTAATAATATGGCCGTGATCTGTCATTACGTGCGACTATCTCCACTATAGAAAGAAAAAAAAAAAAGAGAGGATCAAATTTTCTAGTAAATACTAGAAAAAAAGGGCTTTCTACATAGGGATCGTAAAAACAACGATTTTTCCCTATCAGCTGTAGGAAGGAAGGACACTTCACGAGAATCAAAAAACGAAGAAAGTATGGCCTATACTACTACTCTATGGATAAAGTTTCTCAAATTGATAGAGAAAGCACCGTAAAGATCAATTAGTGAGCGACTGGGTCGATACAACTAAAAAAAACTGCTTACTTATCCCATGATATGGGGCAAAATTTAGGAATCCGCTTATGTAATAGAGCCGATCCACTAAGGGATTAAGCAGCGGTGTAGTATCAGATCCCAAAGATAGTAAGTTCTTTTTTCTTTCTTATGGAAAAAAGTCTTTTTCAAGGATTCTATAGAGATTTCATATATGAAACCGGGATAGTTACCTCTCAGAAAATTTGAACGAAGGCTCTATATCTATCTATGCTTCATTCTTCTGAAGGTGGGAAAAAAGATCAAACTGATTATTGATAAAAATTAGGGTTTGAAACTTAGGTAATTAATTTCTTCTGCTTAACCCAAGAACAAATTGGATCGATTTTTGATAAATCGAATTCAGTTAAGATAGGGGAAATTCAGATAGCAATTTCTGAGCCGTATGAGGTAGGAAACTCTCAAGTACGGTTCTAAGGGAAGGAACTTCCTATTCCGACCGAGGAGAACAGGCCATTCTACAGGGTGATTCGGAAATTGCGGAAGCTTGGTTTGATCAAGCTGCTGAATATTGGAAACAAGCTATAGCGCTTACTCCGGGAAATTATATTGAAGCACAGAACTGGTTGAAGATTACGAAGCGCTTTGAATTTGAATAAGACCATGCTCCTTCTTTTTCATAAAATGGGTGGTTTGGTTGTTGATCCATTAATCAAATAAATTAGGTCGTAAGATCGAATCAAGAATTTCATTATATCCATTTCTTATACCTTCTATTTTATATGATATTTCATAAGAATAAACCATAGGGATAGGGTCTAGAATAGAAGTAATAAAGTGAATAAAAAGAGGGGGCAATCTAAATATTGCTAATATATTAGGACCATCTTATTAATAATTCTAATGAGTTATCTTGGAATTTAGAATCAAATAAAAAACCCTATATTATGCTCAAGGAAAGTAGATATAGATAGGAGCTTATGCCCTCAAAAAAAATACACTAGTTTCTTAAATTAAAAATAAAAAAGATTTTTTTCTTACGTCGAGAAATATTTGTTTTTCAAGATAAACAATGTCCGTTAGGCACCTAATCTTTATGTCATAATAGACCCGAACACTTGCCTCGGATTGACTTCAATATATAATTGCTCCAGTGAATAACTAAAAAAAAAATAGAAGGATGGTAGATAGTAAAGAAAAGAACTAATCACAATATCTATCTTTCAAAATCTATCTTTCAAAATCTATCTTTCAAAATATATATCTTTCAAAGATTCACTAAAAAGACAGTTGGCGGGTCTCTTTGTATGTCTTGTCCGGAAAGAGGAGGACTTAATGATTATTCGTTCGCCGGAACCAGAAGTAAAAATTGTTGTGGATAGGGATCCTGTAAAAACATCTTTTGAGGAATGGGCCAGACCCGGCCATTTCTCAAGAACACTAGCTAAGGGCCCTGATACTACCACTTGGATCTGGAACCTACATGCTGATGCTCACGATTTCGATAGTCATACTGGTGATTTGGAGGAGATTTCTCGAAAAGTCTTTAGTGCTCATTTCGGGCAACTTTCCATTATCTTTCTTTGGTTGAGTGGCATGTACTTTCATGGCGCCCGTTTTTCCAATTATGAAGCATGGCTAAGTGATCCTACTCAATTGGACCCAGTGCTCAGGTAGTTTGGCCTATAGTAGGGCAAGAAATATTGAATGGTGATGTAGGCGGGGGTTTCCGAGGAATCCAAATAACCTCTGGTTTTTTTCAGCTTTGGCGAGCATCTGGAATAACTAGTGAATTACAACTCTATTGTACTGCAATTGGTGCATTGATTTTTGCAGCGTTAATGCTTTTTGCTGGTTGGTTCCATTATCACAAAGCCGCTCCCAAATTGGCCTGGTTCCAAGATGTAGAATCCATGTTGAATCACCACTTAGCGGGATTATTAGGACTTGGGTCTCTTTCTTGGGCGGGGCACCAAATTCATGTATCTTTACCAATT
>NW_028260452.1:0-10000 GCF_056163025.1 Triticum urartu
GGAATTCTTTGGACTACAAGATCAAACCAAATAGTAGAACAGGGTCTCATAAATAATGTTCAACAAATTGGAATTCATTTAGCAACCGATTTTTATCTTCCGTTTGAACTCATTTCCATAATTCTTCTAGTTTCTTTAATAGGTGCAATTACTATGGCTCGGCAATAAGAAAACTTAGAAAAAGTACAAATTATAAGAATTGCAAATCTAAAATAAATAACTAAAGAATCACAATTTTGATTTAGTAAAATCCATCTACTGCCAACAAATACCTCCTTTTTTTTTTTTTTTTTTTTCTTTTGTTGTGTAATTGTTCTATTGTAATTAATTGAATCGGTTCAATTCTTGCCCTCATATTGAAATGAATCGAGATTGATAAGGAGTTAGTTAATGATGTTTGAGCATGTACTTTTTTTGAGTGTCTATTTATTTTCGATTGGTATCTATGGATTGATCACAAGCCGAAACATGGTTAGAGCTCTAATATGTCTTGAACTTATACTGAATTCAATTAATCTAAATCTCGTAACATTTTCTGATCTATTTGATAGTCGCCAATTAAAAGGAGATATTTTCGCAATTTTTGTTATAGCCCTTGCAGCTGCTGAAGCCGCTATTGGACTATCCATTCTTTCTTCCATCCATCGTAATAGGAAATCCACTCGTATCAATCAATCTAATTTATTGAATAATTAGACTTTTGAATAATTAGACATAGAATCCTCTAAACAAAGGCGCACATATTAAAATAAATAGAAATCAATACTATTTTCTTAGTATTATTTGAGAATATCCATTTTTTTTAGTAGATTATTGCATAGTATTCTTTTTCACTTAAATGAATTTTTGTATTTGTAATTCATTGATATTGCAATTTGAATATTGCAATAATTTATATTGAAAAGACGATAGCCAATTTATTGGCTAATTCGAATTCGTCTGTACAATTCGTAAAATTCTTTCTTATTTCTTATTTATTGTTGAAATCCAAAATTAAAGTCTCTTGGCTCTCTTCACGCTTTCTCACAAACAGATTAAAAAATAGATTTTTTTTTTTGAAGTTTGGATAAACCATTGCTTCGTCTGGTGTCTACAATACATATGACTCATTATAGTACTAATTTCATTTTTACCAGATCGAAAAATTTTATGTTGAAAAGAAAAATTTATAGATCCAATGTCACATTCCGTAAAAATTTACGATACATGTATAGGATGCACTCAATGTGTACGAGCTTGTCCAACAGATGTATTAGAAATGATACCCTGGGATGGATGTAAAGCCAAGCAAATTGCTTCCGCGCCGAGAACCGAAGATTGTGTGGGTTGTAAGAGATGTGAATCTGCCTGCCCGACAGATTTTTTAAGTGTCCGCGTTTATTTAGGGCCTGAAACAACACGTAGCATGGCTCTATCTTATTGATACGTTACAAAAAACTTCACTCGAATCGTCTGATTCCTCTTTACCGAAGAAGCCTGTGCTCGAAATAATCGAGCACGGGCTTTTCTGGTCAAAACGTATCTTGTCTTTATCACTTTATCATGAGTTATTTTCCTTGGTTAACAATACTTGTTGTTTTGCCGATATTTGCAGGTTCATTAATTTTCTTTTTACCTCATAAGGGAAACAAAGTCGTTAGGTGGTATACTATATCTATTTGTTTATTAGAATTCCTTCTAATGACTTATGCGTTCTGTTATCATTTCCAACTGGAGGATCCCTTAATCCAATTAAAGGAGGATTATAAATGGATAGATGTCTTCGATTTCCACTGGAGATTGGGAATCGATGGACTTTCATTAGGATCTATTTTATTGACAGGATTTATCACTACTTTAGCTACTTTAGCAGCTTGGCCAATTACACGGAATTCGCGATTATTCTATTTCCTGATGCTCGCAATGTATAGTGGTCAAATAGGATTATTTTCTTCGCGAGACCTTTTACTTTTTTTTATCATGTGGGAGTTAGAATTAATTCCTGTTTACTTACTTTTATCCATGTGGGGGGGGAAGAGGCGTCTATATTCAGCTACAAAGTTTATTTTGTATACTGCAGGCGGTTCCATTTTTTTCTTAATCGGAGTTCTGGGTATGGGCTTATATGGTTCCAACGAACCAGGATTAGATTTGGAAAGATTAATTAATCAATCATACCCTGCAACCTTGGAAATACTTTTATATTTTGGCTTCCTTATTGCTTATGCTGTCAAATTGCCGATTATACCCCTACATACGTGGTTACCAGATACCCATGGGGAAGCACATTATAGTACATGTATGCTTTTAGCGGGAATATTATTAAAGATGGGAGCATATGGATTGATTCGGATCAACATGGAATTGTTACCTCATGCTCATTATCTATTTTCGCCCTGGTTAGTAATAATAGGAGCGATCCAAATAATCTATGCAGCTTCAACTTCTCTTGGTCAACGAAATTTCAAAAAAAGAATAGCTTATTCCTCTGTATCTCACATGGGTTTCATAATTATAGGAATTGGTTCCATAACCAACATTGGACTCAATGGAGCTATTTTACAAATATTATCCCATGGATTTATTGGTGCTACACTTTTTTTCTTGGCAGGAACCGCTTCTGATAGAATGCGTCTTGTTTATCTCGAAGAACTGGGGGGAATATCTATCCCAATGCCTAAAATTTTTACCATGTTTAGTAGCTTTTCAATGGCTTCTCTTGCCTTACCAGGAATGAGTGGTTTTGTCGCAGAATTAGTAGTATTTTTTGGACTAATTACTAGTCCAAAATTTCTGTTAATGCCAAAAACACTAATTACTTTTGTAATGGCAATTGGAATGATATTAACTCCTATTTATTTATTATCTATGTTACGCCAGATGTTCTATGGATACAAGCTATTTAATGTTCCAAACGCAAATTTTGTGGATTCTGGACCACGAGAACTCTTTATTTTAATCTGTATCTTTTTACCAGTAATAGGAATTGGTATTTATCCAGATTTTGTTCTCTCCCTATCCGTTGACAGGGTAGAGGCTCTCTTATCCAATTATTATCCTAAATAGGTTTGCTTTTTTTTACTCGTCTGCTCTATTAATGCAGAAATAAGTAAAAAAGTATATAATGCAGAAATAAGTAAAAAAGTATAATTAGATCTATCTCGAATTTTTGAGAACCCTTTGATAAGGCGTTCAAGGGGTTCTCAAATAAAACATAAAAGTAAAAACCTTCATTTCATGAAGGTTTTATTTTATGTAATCATTTAGGTGTTAATGTAAACGAACCATAACTATGTAAGCCTATTCCTAATAGATTTATACCAAAATAACAAATCCAAATTATAAGAAATCCTATCAAAGCTATAAGTGCAGAATTCGTACCCTTCCAATTTGGATTTGTTCTACTATGTAAATAAATTGCGAATATGGTCCAAGTAATAAATGCCCAAGTTTCCTTAGGATCCCAATTCCAATAGGATCCCCAGGCCTCATTAGCCCATACTGCTCCACAAAGAATACCTACGGTTAAAAGGGTAAATCCTAGGCTAATGACACGATAACTCCAAGAATCCAAACGCTCCGTTAATTGATATTTGTAATAATTTGGAAATGAAGGGACAGAGGTTCTTTTTAAAGCACTTCTTTTTGCATAAAAATATTTAATATCACTAAAGAAAAATGTTTTATTTAAAACATTTTTTTTCTTTTTAGAAAAGAAATGGAAATTATTTCGAAATCTAATGATTAGAATAGCGGCAGATAATAAGGATCCGCACAAAAGAGTTGCATAGCTTAATAACATCATACTGACATGCATCATTAACCACTGAGATTGTAGAGCAGGTACTAGTATCGTGGATTGATGCATTTCAGTTAAAAGACCCGATGTGGCAAAGCCTTGCGTTAAAATAGTACTTGGCGTAGTTATTGTGCTTAAATCATTTTTAGAGTTCTGTATTTTAGGAATGGTATGAAGAATATACAGGGCCCATGAAAGGAAGATCAATGACTCATATAAATTACTTAATGGAAAATGTCCCGAGGAAGCCCAACGAGAAACTAAGAATCCTGTTATAGAGAAAAAAGTAACTATCATTCCTTTTTCTGACGAATCGCGTAATCCTCCAAGTTCACGAACTAATAAGGTTATAAAATGAATCGTAATCACAATTGAAATCGTTGAGAAAGAGATATGAGTTAGTATATGTTCTAAAGTTGCAAATAGCATAAGGGGAAGGTCCCATTACAAAATTGTAAATTTCGAATTGATTTCTAATCTATTGTATTCTTTTTCAAGAATGCCGCCACTCGGATTCGAACCGAGATGCTTGAGCACTGCTTCCTAAGAGCAGCGTGTCTACCAATTTCACCATGGCGGCTAACTTCAAATAATAGGTAACTTAAAAGAATAATAGCTATTATCTTGGGAATCGTCGATATTGGGAAAGTCCATAAAATTTAGGAACATTAGAGTTTTCATTAAAATAGACTTCGTTTGGTAGTATCGTTTCCATTTTTTTTTTTTACAATAAACTCTTGCTTTGCCCAATAGAAACACAAACACTGCTTGAAAGAGTTGGAACTTCTTTTTTCTAACTTGCAATTATAGAACTAATTTTTTCTAATTAATTTCCCCTTTACATTTTGAAAATTCTTTCAATACAATGAAAAAAATCCAAAAGGGTTTCTATTTAATGATGAAATTAAAATAAAATGGATAAATAGAAAAGGCTTTTTGGATTTTTTAAAAATTTCTAGAATGAAAGTCTTTATGCTCTTATTAATAAGATTTACTAACCTTATGATTTTGGAGAAGATAGGTGGAAGTTGTAAGTCCTATTGTAAGAATACTCCACTTTTCATAATTTTCCTAATAGAATATGAGGATTCTATTAGGAAAATTATGAAAAGTTCATTGATAGGAAAAGAATACTTAGCACACAGTATACCAAACAAAACTTTTTTTTTCTTGTATATATAAGATAAGAGGGGTTTTTTGTTCTAAGAATATTGTACCGAGTAATTCGACACATAAAAGTACATTCAAAGAAGAATCCAAATTATTAAATAATTGGAATTCTTTTTTGATAAGTCAATTCATATTATTCCAAAATCTTATTATTTGTTTGTTGCCCAGAAAAACCCTTTGGTTTTGGATGCTCATTACCGCTCGAAAATGATCTTGATTTTACTAAAGAATAAGATTGTACTATGGAAAAATAAGTCTTTTTCTTCCAAATATTTTTACGAATACGCTTTTTTGACATTGAAGTACGTTTTTTTGGAACTGCCATTCAAAAAGGAAATTACTTTTTTCTAGTTGTATGTGAAAGACATCTATTGCTGCAAATCAATCCTTCTTTCTTCTTTTTATTAGTATTTATACTTAGATACTGAAAGATACTTAAATTTTGAATTATTTTTTACTTCATTTTGTCTAATGCGGATAAGACAACAAGAATTTTTTAACATTTTTTCTTTATATATTTTATACTTTTTTTTTAATAATATAGAATATATAGAAGGGTTTCTCATTTAAATCTATTTATATCTATTTATATATCAAGTATACTCCATATATAGATATATGGTATGGAAGCCTATCCCCCATATAAGATAAGACGGGGGGATAAAAAGAAGGGAAAATGAAAATAGTTAATTAAGTTCAGAATGGTATTCCATAAAGGAAAGGAATTCCAATCAAAACAAAAAATACTGAGTCTCTTAAACAAGACATTCTAAAACTTAGGTAATTTATAGTCATTAGAATTTTAGTTCTATATGAAGTAAGGACTATTCGATAATTTCTTATAAACATAGGTTTTCATTGGAATTCACTCAATCAGTTAATTATGGAACAAGAGAGCTGTTTCATCTTTGTTTTAAAGAAATATAAAAATGAATTATGAATAGAAAGTAAAATGATTCCACTTTTTTTTTTTTATTTTTATAAATATCTTTATTTAGTTAATAAAATAACTTCGTTACCTAGTTATTTTATTAACTTTTTTAATTTAACCAACTAAACCCATTCTTAATTTTTAATTATTTCAATGAGATAAATTTTGGAAAAATTAAGAATTTCAGTATTTTTTCTTATTCTTTTTATTTATTCTTTCAGAAAGAGATAAGAATTGGTTTGGTGAATCGGAAACAATTTTATAGAAAAATTGAAGTAAAAATTGAAGTAAAAATTGCAATTTCTTTTCTTATGGAACATACATATCAATATGCATGGGTAATCCCTCTTCTCCCACTTCCAGTTATTATGTCAATGGGATTTGGCCTTATTCTTATTCCGACAGCAACAAAAAATCTTCGTCGCATATGGGCTTTTCCTAGTGTTTTACTCTTAAGTATAGCTATGGTATTCTCAGTTCAACTGTCTATTCAACAAATAAATGGAAGTTCGATCTATCAATATCTATGGTCTTGGACCGTCAATAATGATTTTTCTTTAGAATTTGGATACTTGATTGACCCACTTACTTCTATTATGTTAATACTAATTACTACTGTAGGAATCCTGGTTCTTATTTATAGTGATGGTTATATGTCTCACGATGAAGGATATTTGAGATTTTTTGTTTATATAAGTTTTTTCAATACTTCCATGTTGGGATTGGTTACTAGCTCCAATTTGATACAAATTTATTTTTTTTGGGAACTCGTGGGAATGTGTTCTTATTTATTGATAGGCTTTTGGTTTACACGACCAATCGCAGCGAGTGCTTGTCAAAAAGCTTTTGTAACTAATCGTGTAGGGGATTTTGGTCTATTATTAGGAATTTTAGGTTTTTTTTGGATAACAGGTAGTTTAGAGTTTAGGGATTTGTTCAAAATAGCTAATAACTGGATTCCTAATAATGGAATTAACTCTTTACTTACTACTTTGTGTGCTTTTTTATTATTCCTTGGTGCAGTTGCGAAATCCGCACAATTCCCTCTTCACGTATGGTTACCCGATGCTATGGAAGGGCCCACTCCTATTTCGGCTCTTATACACGCAGCAACTATGGTTGCTGCGGGAATTTTTCTTCTAGCTCGACTTCTTCCTCTTTTCATATCTTTACCTTTGATAATGAGTTTTATTTCTTTAGTAGGTACAATAACACTATTCTTAGGAGCTACTTTAGCTCTTGCTCAGAGAGATATTAAAAGAAGCTTAGCCTATTCTACAATGTCTCAATTGGGTTATATGATGTTAGCTCTAGGTATAGGTTCTTATCAAGCTGCTTTATTCCATTTGATCACTCATGCTTATTCAAAAGCTTTATTGTTCTTGGGATCCGGATCCGTTATTCATTCAATGGAACCTCTTGTTGGATATTCACCAGATAAAAGTCAAAATATGGTTCTTATGGGCGGTTTAAGAAAATACATTCCAATCACAAGAACTACTTTTTTATGGGGTACACTTTCTCTTTGTGGTATTCCACCTCTTGCTTGCTTCTGGTCCAAAGATGAAATCCTTAGTAATAGTTGGTTGTATTCGCCCTTTTTTGGAATAATAGCCTCCTTTACTGCAGGATTAACTGCCTTTTATATGTTTCGGATATATTTACTTACATTTGATGGGTATTTGCGTGTTCATTTTCAAAATTACAGTAGCACTAAAGAGAGTTCCTTGTATTCAATATCCTTATGGGGAAAAAGGATACCCAAAGGAGTGAATAGGGATTTCGTTTTATCAACAACGAAGAGTGGAGTTTCTTTTTTTTCACAAAATATACCAAAAATTCAAGGTAATACAAGAAATAGGATAGGATCCTTTACTACGTCTTTTGGGGCTAAAAAAACTTTTGCCTATCCGCATGAAACGGGAAATACTATGTTATTTCCTCTTCTTATATTACTACTTTTCACTTTGTTCATTGGATTCATAGGAATCTCTTTTGATAATGGAGGAATTGGTAATGGAATAGCAGAGTTAACCATATTATCAAAGTGGTTAACTCCCTCAATAAACTTTACCCAGGAAAGTTCTAATTCTTTTGTAAATTCATATGAATTTATTACTAATGCAATTTCTTCTGTAAGTCTAGCTATCTTTGGTTTATTCATAGCATATATCTTCTATGGATCCGCTTATTCTTTTTTTCAGAATTTGGATTTAATAAACTCTTTTTACAAAGGAAATCCTAAAAAAGAATTTTTAGATCAAGTAAAAAAAAAATATATACAGTTGGTCATATAATCGTGGTTATATAGATATTTTCTATACTAGGGTCTTTACCCTCGGTATAAGAGGGTTAACCGAACTCACGGAGTTTTTTGATAAGGGTGTTATTGATGGAATTACCAATGGAGTGGGTCTTGCTAGTTTTTGTATAGGAGAGGAAATTAAATATGTAGGGGGAGGTCGAATCTCGTCTTATTTATTCTTTTTTTTATGTTATGTATCTGTGTTTTTATTCTTTTTTCTTTCTTAAGTTAAGGAATTTACAACAAGTCTCTTGCAAAAATAACTATCCTATCCCCTTTCTACAATCTCTCTATATCCTTGTTACATAAGGTAAGTATTGTATAATAGTTCGGTTTTCCGCGATTTTTTCCATTCCTCTGTGTAAATACCCTAATATGGGTTCACAATCAATAACATCCTCACCATCGAGAGTAACGATCAGTCGAAGAACACCATGCATTGATGGGTGTTGAGGGCCCATATTGACTATCATGAGATCTTTTCTTGTAAGCGGTAGACTCATATCCTTTCTTCCTTAATTCATTATTCCATGAAAATGGATTATTCCATGAATTCCTCAAAGCGAGGCTCATCAAAATGAAAAATCTAAGACTACTATAAGACTACTAAAAAAATAATAAAACAAGAAAAAAATTTGAACGATTAAATTACTGCTCCCGAATATTCAACTGACCGATTAATTTCTTATAACGTACTCTATTTTTCTTTGCCAAATAAGCCAGCAAACGTCGACGTTTTCCCAAAAGTCTTCGTAGACCTCTTTCCGATGAAAAATCTTTTTTGTGTAATTCCAAATGTGAAGCAAGTCTCCGTATCTTATTGGTGAAACTGAATACTTGAAATTCAACAGAACCCCTGTTTTCTTCTTTTTCTTCTTTAACCATAAATCCAAAAATTTTTCTACCTCCTTTCTTTTTCATGTATTTTTCTGATCAGGAAAAATACAAAATTATGTCAGTTATTTTGAAGTTATTCTAATCTCGTACACACACAAATTTGCAATTATTCATCTACTACTGGAATTTGGATTTATTTTATCGATGCAAATTGGATTTGGATAGAAGGGTACATTCTTTCTAATATTTTAGATAGAAGAAATGTTTCTTCTATCTAAAATATTAGAAAGAATTTTGCTGATTTATTTATTGCTATATGCAATTTATGGAATTGATACACCATTTAATTGATATCATTTAGCAAAATGAAACACAGCATATGCATCCATCTTTTGGCTCGAGAATTTCACGGGATAGAGATATGGTATAAGAAATAGACTATTAAGTAACTCTAAATGAATTGTGGATACATCTGTATCCTTAACATACTGAAACGATTGTCATTATTCGTATCAAACCAATAGCGATTCATACAAGCTAAATCTTCTAATCAATGGTGGGCCAATAATGAATTTTTTTGCATATGTATTAAGACGCTTGGCCTGATTTCGAAATTGTCCAGAGTTTTATATGTTGTTTTCATTGCAAAATGATGGGTCTCCTTCCATAACTTTCCAATTACGAGTACGAGAATTGAAAGACATGAAAATTCTCAATTCTCTACGGCGTCTAGTAGATAGAAACAAGAAAATCAGAAGAATCTTTCTCTCTATTCACTATCATTCCGCGTCTTCGACTTCTATTAGTTTCTTTTCTTCTTTAATGCAATAGCTATAGTTTGATATAAGAATCCATTTCTCAAAGTAATGGAAACCATTCTCTTATAGGAAATGGTTCGAAAATCGCTATTCCACCTTTTAGGTATCGTGAAAAGTGATACCTGTGAAGATCGTGCATTTCAGTCAAATTCAGATCCGTT
>NW_028260452.1:25000-42341 GCF_056163025.1 Triticum urartu
GAGGTTCGAGTCCTCTTCAAGGCATAATATGGAGAATGCTCATTCAATGAGCATTCCCCGTAGAAGTATTCCGGAAATCTGGGCCTGGCGCTCTCCTCTATCTTCTGAGGTCCTTAACCATCTCCCTGAGAAAAGTAGACAGTAAAAGCCAAAATAGACTAAATATATATAGCCTGAACGATCCTAAAAATCCCTCGAAGGAGATAATAAAGAACCCAAAGCAGATGGTATCCTACTGCAAGGGTGGTCTTAAGAATCCAAAAGAGGTTGCTCAGAAGAGATAGATGTATCCCAACCTCTATTGCTCTCGCGTAAAGACTTTTTTTTTACGCGACAGGAAAAAGTGACTACGAATTCCCCTTTTTGTTTGCGAATCCCTGTTTGTATCCTTTGAGCGCACGCCCATTAAGTAGCGATCAAATCAAGGAAATCGATCAAACGATCCCCGTGCCAGCCCAAATCATGATCTTCACCAACTTGGATTTGGTTCTCTCGCGAAAATCGCGAGTTGCAGAGATGAGAACCATGAAAAGCAAGATCCCGAATAAGAAAACAGAAACCGAGGAAGAGGAAACCACAAGAGTGAAGACTAGTAGAGTCTCGTCTTTTGTCATTCTTTGCTCCTTTTTCACTCAATGATTCCTTCGAATTTGCCGACCAAAAATTCTATATGTCTATTCTATCTATGATATTTCTATATATATAGAATATGATATCTAATATGACATCCGATTTGTCAAAGGGATTGGATTGGTGACTTACCCATTCAGTGACTTTGGCACTGGACGTTCCAAAAACGGGTACTATCGGATCGGGTGAATTAGAGAATAGACAGAGGTCCGTTGGCATTTCAGCCTTTCTTCTCCTTTCAGGGCCTATCCGAAAGAGAATCCAGTACCTCTTGGTCCTGAATATCAGAATAGGACGAACGAACCGGCCTCCGCGGATATCTTTGCTTCGGAACAAAACCCTGCAATCAAATAGATTGTCCCAAGGGCGCCATATTCTAGGAGCCCAAGTTATGCTATTGAAAATTCGTTCCTCTAGCAGTTCCGGTTTGAGCATTCCGTTCCCTTTTTCAAACTCCACTTCTTTTCATATAGCAATCCCTGATCAAAGAGAGAACAATATCCATTTCAAAACATTTCTAACAGATTCCTTAGTTCGGACCGACGAAGTAATGTCACTCGACTATTATCAACCTGACTGCAATCTTTTTCTGTCGGTAAGGATTGCACCAGAGCACCTTCTACTTCTAATAGGCCATGAACTATAGATAGAGAAGAATCATTCTGAGCGAGTACATAAGAAGCGATCCACTTTTTTTCATCGGTTCCAGGGGAAGACCAAAGATCTTGCGCGGCAGGTCCGCCAGAAAAACTCAAAAGAGAAAGAAGTCTCGTTAATCTCTTCATGCTCGTTCCAAGTTCGAAGTACCTTTTGGCCAAAGAAAAACCCGCTTCCTGACACGATTGCCTCTTTATCTTTATATAGATAGATTCTATGGGGTTATTACTTAGTAAGTCTATTTTGTACAAGAGCCCCTCCTATCTGATAGAAAAGGGTCCCATGATCCCGAGCCGATCTTACCTTGGCTCGCAAACCCCAAGTTTGTCTATGAAGAGCTAATCTAATTGTATTTTTTTCTAGAATGGATTTCTTATGTGGAATACTAATGGATAGGGCTTCGTTGCTAAGTGCTACAAGATCTAGTGCACTGGAACTCGTGGTTATGGACCCGAATCCTTTAGTATGGAACATTGTCTTTTCCAAGTAAAAACCCCTAGTATATGAAAGAATGAAAAGGTGCTTTCGTTCTTGTGGAATAAGAAGCCCTCGTACCTTAATGAAAGGAAAATCGTAATTTTTCGTTAGGTATTTGACCAAATAGGATCGTCCAGTTCCTACAGAACCTATCACTAAAATACCCGATAGGGCTAAGCGGAACGAAAAGGGTTTTCCATGAGATGGTAAATGAAAACGATTAGTCCCACACGAGGTTTGGGAATAAGTGATTGTCTGATAATGAGCAAGGAATATACGTCTTTCTGCTAAAGAGGATCTATTAAACTCATAATTCATTAGATCCTTGTTATCAATGCCAACTAGGTATCATAAGTAAATGGATCCCGGTTGTTCAATCCTTTGATAACCAAGGTCATTCTTTGCTAAAGAGAAATGATCACTATGAGTCAGACTCAATAGAATTGGATCCATTCCAAATAGCGAGAATTAGGATTCTTGATCCCTCTCAATCTCTCTTTCAATTCGAGGATCCAGAGAGGTGTTTTCATAGTCATCTCCGAATATTTGCCATCTCGGAATATTTTCGATTTCATTTTTCTATGATATGTCTTTCTATATGAAAATTGGTTATTTACGATGTACGATGATCCCTGTTAAGCATCCATGGCTGAATGGTTAAAGCGCCCAACTCATAATTGGTAAATTTGCGGGTTCAATTCCTGCTGGATGCACACGAACGGGAACATTCCATAAGTCTATTGGAACTGGCTCTCTATCCATGGAATCTCATCCATCATCCATACATAACGAATTGGTATGGTATATTCATACCATAACATAAGAACAATAAGAACTCGAATTCTTATCGATACTGGAACTCAGAGCATAGGAGGGAAAGTCGATTTATGGATGGAATCAAATACGCAGTATTTACAGAAAAAAGTCTTCGTTTATTGGGAAAGAATCAATATACTTTTAATGTCGAATCGGGATTCACTAAGACAGAAATAAAGCATTGGGTCGAACTCTTCTTTGGTGTTAAGGTGGTAGCTGTGAATAGCCATCGACTACCTGGAAAAGGTAGAAGAATAGGACCTATTCTGGGCCATACAATGCATTACAGACGTATGATCATTACCCTTCAACCGGGTTATTCTATTCCACTTCTAGATAGAGAAAAAAACTAAAGGAGAATACTTAATAATACGGCGAAACATTTATACAAAACACCTATCCCGAGCACACGCAAGGGAACCGTAGACAGGCAAGTGAAATCCAATCCACGAAATAATTTGATCCATGGACGGCACCGTTGTGGTAAAGGTCGTAATTCCAGAGGAATCATTACCGCATGGCATAGAGGGGGAGGTCATAAGCGCCTATACCGTAAAATAGATTTTCGACGGAATCAAAAAGACATATCTGGTAGAATCGTAACCATAGAATACGACCCTAATCGAAATGCATACATTTGTCTCATACACTATGGGGATGGTGAGAAGAGATATATTTTACATCCCAGAGGGGCTATAATTGGAGATACTATTGTTTCTGGTACAAAAGTTCCTATATCAATGGGAAATGCCCTACCTTTGAGTGCGGTTTGAACTATTGATTTACGTAATTGGAAGTAACCAATTAGGTTTACGACGAAACCTAGAAATCGATCACTGATCCAATTTGACTACCTCTACGGGATAGACCTCAACAGAAAACTGTTGAGTAACGGCAGCAAGTGATTGAGTTCAGTAGTTCCTCATAGAAAATTATTGGCTCTAGAGATATGGTAATATGGAGAAGACAAAATTGTTTGAAGCACGCACAGAACCGGAAGCGCCCCTTGTTTCAAAGAGAGGAGGACGGGTTATTCACATTTAATTTGATGGTCAGAGGCAAATTGAAAGCTAAGCAGTGGTAATTAAGACCCCCGGGGGAAAATAGGGATGTCTCCTACGTTACCCATAATATGTGGAAGTATCGACGTAATTTCATAGAGTCATTCGATCTGAATGCTACATGAAGAACATAAGCCAGATGACGGAACGCAGAGACCTAGGATGTAGAAGATCATAACATGAGCGATTCGGCAGATTTGGATTCCTTTCCTATATATCCACTCATGTGGTACTTCATCATATGATTCATATAAGATCCATCTGTCTAGAGATCGTCATATACATCTAGAAAGCCGTATGCTTTGGAAGAAGCTTGTACAGTTTGGGAAGGGGTTTTTTGAGAGAAAAGAAGAATCTACTTCAACCGATATGCCCTTAGGCACGGCCATGCATAACATAGAAATCACACGTGGAAGGGGTGGGCAATTAGCTAGAGCAGCAGGTGCTGTAGCGAAACTCATTGCAAAAGAGGGTAAATCGGCCACTTTAAGATTACCATCTGGGGAGGTCCGTTTAGTATCCCAAAACTGCTTAGCAACAGTCGGACAAGTGGGTAATGTTGGGGTGAACCAAAAAAGTTTGGGTAGAGCCGGATCTAAGTGTTGGCTAGGTAAACGCCCCGTAGTAAGAGGGGTAGTTATGAACCCTGTGGACCACCCCCATGGGGGCGGTGAAGGGAAAGCTCCCATTGGTAGAAAAAAACCCACAACCCCTTGGGGTTATCCTGCGCTTGGAAGAAGAACTAGGAAAAGGAAAAAATATAGCGATAGTTTTATTCTTCGTCGCCGTAAGTAAATACGTAACTAGGAATATGGAAAATTGCATTTTTGGAATTTGCAATAATGCGATGGGCGAACGACGGGAATTGAACCCGCGCATGGTGGATTCACAATCCACTGCCTTGATCCACTTGGCTACATCCGCCCCTTATCCAGCTAAAGGATTTTTTTCTTTTTTCCATTGATCATTATTCTATTTATTCTGACCTCCGTACTTCGATCGAGATATTGGACATAGAATGCCACTCTTTAAAAAGGAAAAAAGGAGTAATCAGCTGTGACACGAAAAAAAACGAATCCTTTTGTAGCTCATCATTTATTGGCAAAGATAGAAAAGGTCAATATGAAGGAGGAGAAAGAAACAATAGTAACGTGGTCCCGGGCATCTAGCATTCTACCCACAATGGTTGGCCATACAATCGCGATTCATAATGGAAAGGAACATATACCTATTTACATAACAAATCCTATGGTAGGTCGCAAATTGGGGGAATTCGTGCCTACTCGGCATTTCACGAGTTATGAAAATGCAAGAAAGGATACTAAATCTCGTCGTTAACTGAATTCTGAATAGAAAGATTAAGAAGAAAAAAAGATTCAAAATAAAGACAGAAATACCCAATATCTTGCTAGAACAAGATATTGGGTATTTCTGTCTTCAAAAATTCTTATATGTTAGCAGAAAAACCTTATCCATTAATAGATGGAACTTCAACAGCAGCTAAGTCTAGAGGGAAGTTGTGAGCATTACGTTCGTGCATTACTTCCATACCAAGGTTAGCACGGTTGATGATATCAGCCCAAGTATTAATAACGCGACCTTGACTATCAACTACAGATTGGTTGAAATTGAAACCATTTAGGTTGAAAGCCATAGTACTAATACCTAAAGCAGTGAACCAGATTCCTACTACAGGCCAAGCAGCCAAGAAGAAGTGTAAAGAACGAGAGTTGTTGAAACTAGCATATTGGAAGATTAATCGGCCAAAATAACCATGAGCAGCCACAATATTATAAGTTTCTTCCTCTTGACCAAATTTGTAACCCTCATTAGCGGATTCATTTTCAGTAGTTTCCCTGATCAAACTAGAGGTTACCAAGGAACCATGCATAGCACTGAATAGGGAACCGCCGAATACACCAGCTACACCTAACATGTGGAATGGATGCATAAGGATGTTGTGCTCTGCCTGGAATACAATCATAAAGTTGAAAGTACCAGAGATTCCTAAAGGCATACCATCAGAAAAGCTTCCTTGACCAATAGGGTAAATCAAGAAAACAGCAGTAGCAGCTGCAACAGGAGCTGAATATGCAACAGCAATCCAAGGACGCATACCCAGACGGAAACTAAGTTCCCACTCACGACCCATATAACAAGCTACACCAAGTAAGAAGTGTAGAACAATTAGCTCATAAGGACCACCATTGTATAACCACTCATCAACAGATGCAGCTTCCCAAATTGGGTAAAAGTGCAATCCGATCGCCGCAGAAGTAGGGATAATAGCACCAGAGATAATATTGTTTCCATAAAGTAAAGAACCAGAAACAGGCTCACGAATACCATCAATATCTACTGGAGGGGCAGCGATGAAGGCGATAATAAATACAGAAGTTGCGGTCAATAAGGTAGGGATCATCAAAACACCGAACCATCCGATGTAAAGACGATTTTCAGTGCTAGTTATCCAGTTGCAGAAGCGACCCCACAGGCTTGTACTTTCGCGTCTCTCTAAAATTGCAGTCATGGTAAGATCTTGGTTTATTCAAATTGCAAGGACTCCCAAGCACACGTATTAACTAGAATATAGATAATAGAAGGCTTGTTATTTAACAGTATAACATAGACTATATACCAATGTCAACCAAGTCAGCCCAAAGATTAGCTATCCATATAACTAAATTAACCAAACCAATAATTTTGTATTTGTAAATGAAGTGAGTCAAAGTGAAAAACTTTGATGGGTCTTTTCTATATGGGTTGCCCGGGACTCGAACCCGGAACTAGTCGGATGGAGTAGATAATTCTTCCTTGTTACAATAGAGAAAAATCCCTCCCCAAATCGTGCTTGCATTTTTCATTGCACACGACTTTCCCTATGTAGAAATAGCCAATTTCTATTCCAAAGAGGAAGTTCTACTAATTTTTTTAATTAGTAAGTTGATTCACCTACTCTTTATTATAATAAAAAGAACATTTCAGAATGAAAAATAGAAAAGTTTTTTCTTGATCATTTATCAACCCTTTCCTGTTTCTTAATTTCGTCTAATGATTAATTAAGAGGGTTGACCAGGTCATTGATACGTATAATATCCAAATACCAAATACGCTCAGTGTGTGATCCACAGAAAGAAAAAAGAGTTGTTTTGGTGAACATCAAAGAAAAAACTTGCTCTTCTTCCATAAAAAATTCTTCTAAAAATGCCGAACCCAATCGTTGCATAAAAGTTCGTACCGTGCTTTTATGTTTACGAGCTAAAGTTCTAGCACATGAAAGTCGAAGTATATACTTTAGTCGATACAAAGTCCGTTTTTTCGAAGATCCACTATGATAATGAAAAAGATTTCTACATATCCGACCAAATCGATCAAGAATATCCCAATCTGATAAATCTGTCCAAATGGGTTTACTAATAGGATGCCCCGATCCAGTACAAAATTGAGCTTTTGATAAGTATCCTATGAGGAGAGTAGCGGGGACTATGGTATCGAATTTTTTCATTCGAGTATCTATTAGAAATGAATTCTCCAGCATTTGATTCCTTACTAACAAAGAACTTTTTTGTACACTTGAAAGGTACCCCATAAAATCGAAGCAAGAGTTTGCTAATTGGTTTATATGGATTCTTCGCGGCTGAGTCCAAAAACAGAAATAATATTGCCAGAAATTGATAAGGTAGCATTTCCATTTCTTCTTCAAAAAAAAAGTGCCTTTTGATGCAAGAATTGCCTTTCCTTGATATCGAACATAATGCATAAGAGGATCCATAAAGAACCATAGGGTTTTCCGAGAAAAACCAGGGTACATTATCCCAAAATGTTCCATCTTCCTAGAAAAGTGGATTCGTTCCAGAAAAGTTCCAGAAGATGCTAATGGTAAGCAAGAAGATTGTTTACGAAGAAACAACAAAAAAAATTCATATTCTGATACATAAGAGTTATATAGGAATTGAAATAGTCTTTTATTTTCTTTTTGAAAAAAAAAAATGGATTTCATTGAAGTAATAAAACTATTCCAATTCGAATAATAGTTGAGAAAGAATCGCAATAAATGCAAAGATGGAACATCTTGGATACGGTATTGAAGGAGTTGAACCAGGATTTCCAAATGGATAGGATAGGGTATTTCTATATGTGATAGATAATCCAAATGCAAAAATTTGTCTTCTAAAAAGGGAAATATTGAATGAATAGAGCGTAAATTCTGAAACTTTGGTATTTCTTTTTCTTTCAGACAAAAAAATTCCCGTAGCGAGAATGGGATTTCCACAACGATCGCAAACCCTTCAGATAGAATCTGAGAATAAAACTCAGAATAAAAATAATTTTTGTAATCCAATAATCGATCTTGGTTAGGATGATTAACCGAGTTATCCAAAAAATTCTGCTGATACATTCGAATAATTAAACGTTTCACAAGTAGTGAACTAAATTTCTTGTTATTACAACTAACAACTATTTCCACAGGTTCAGAACCATTTAATCCATAATGGTGGGCAAATGCATAAATATATTCCTGAAAGAGAAGTGGGTAGACAAAGTATTGTTGACGAGATTTATGTTTTTCTGAATACCCTTCGAATTTTTCCATTTGTATTTCTACTTGAATCAGAGAGAAGAAGCATTTCTCGGTTTATCGAATGATGATACATAGTGCAATATGGTCAGAACAGGGTGTTGCATTTTTAATACAAACCCTGGAAAGAAAGGGAGTCTAATCCACAGATCTTTTTCTGCTCCTTTTCTACCCAATTAGTTTATGTTTGTTCTAATTAAAAAAAAAGAACAGAACAAGTTTTTTATTTTTGCAGGCCAATCGCTCTTTTGACTTTGGAATACAGCCTCTTTATCAATATACTGCTTCTTTTACACATTCAATCCATAACATCCCTTATTCAATCCATAATCAAGAATAATTAGGATTTCTAAAAAAAAAAAGAAAAAATAAAGGGTCCACTCATAGGAAAACCCAACCTTTCCCCGCATCCGGCACTAATCTATTTTTAACGTCTAATTAGAGCGGGGAATCATTCCAATTAGGAAGTTCAGCTCGTTGCTTTTTATTTTACCAGAATTGGAGCCAGGCTCTATCCATTTATTCATTAGACCCAGAAAATCGTAATTTTGGATTCCATTCAAAAAAGATTGATTTTATTACGACATGCTATTTTTTCCATTCATTACCTTTGAGGATCAGTCGTGGTCTTCTAGACTCTACCAAGAGTCTGGACGAATTTGTTGTTTCATCCAAATGTGTAAAAGATCATAGTCGCACTTAAAAGCCGAGTACTCTACCATTGAGTTAGCAACCCAGATAAAAAAAGGATCTTAGATACGATCGAAATCCAAAAATCAATGGAATTACACCGCGCGCTTCTGTCAAAACATTGAACTAGCAAGACATCAAAAGATTTTTTTTATCGACCATGAAAAACACTCAAATGCCAAAACGAACAGGTCCGGTGAAATTCCACTAAAGTAAAGTTAAAAAAAGAGCGACCCTAATCACGATGGCCAAATTCTCCTTATTTTTAGCGATTTTTATTAACAAAAAATATATATTATAAAAAATATATATTATATTGTATGAGAATACATGCAAGAGGAACACCCTTATCATTTGAGCGAAGTGTAGGCGGAAAAATTGAATATGGAGTGAGGATAAAGAGACCCATCTATCTACAAATTCTATTTGTTCAATAGACCTTTGTCAATGGAAATACAATGGTAAGAAAACAAATTAGATAGAAAAAGTAAATAAAATAGGGGCTTATGTTGGATTGGCACGATATAATATAAATCCAAATAGGATTAAAAAAGAGGTAAATTGTGTCTAAATAATTAGACAACTAGGAATACTAATAATCTTCTCCTATCCTATTTTTTGATTCATTTAGTTCTTCAATTAACTCAAAGTTCTTTCTTTTTCTTTAAAGAATTCTGCCTTCCTTAAAATATCATAAACAGTTCTTGTTGGTTGAGCACCCTTTTCAAGGAAATAGAGAATAGCTGGAACATTTAAACAAGTTTGATTCTTTATCGGATCATAAAAACCTACTTTTTGAAGATCTCTTCCTTCTCTTCGAGATCGAACATCAATTGCAACGATTCGATAGACAGCTTATTGGGATAGATGTAGATAAACAACGCCCCCCCCTAGAAACGTATATGAGGTTTTCTCCTCATACGGCTCGAGAAAATGATTCGAATTTCTGTCGATAATAATAGAAATTAGACTATGACGTGCATTAATTTCCTTACAGAAAAAACAAATTTCATTTATACTCATGACTCAAGTGGGCTAATTTTGCCTGACAAACTTCGAAGGCAAAATCCTTCCAAAATTTTTGAGTCGTCTTTAAACTCTTTTCTTTGTCTCATTTCGAACGAATTGACTTTTATTCCTTATTCTAATCCAACTCTGTTGTTGAGACAATTGAAAATTGTGTTTACTTGTTCTGGAATCCTTTATCTTTGATTTGTGAAATCCTTGGGTTTAGACATTACTTCGGGAATTCCTATTTTTTTCTTTCAAAAGAGTAGCAACATACCCTTTTTTCTTATTTCCTTCGATAAAGCATTTATCTCTTCTATAGAAATCTAATAAGAGGGATTGATTCTGATATACTTTTATTGGACTTTCTTCTTATTTTAACCTTTCGATTTATTTCTATATTAAGGATAGACTGACAAAGTTGGCCTAATTTATTAGTTTTCACTAACCCTAGATTCTTTCCCTTGATAAAAAAAATTCTGTCCTCTCGAGCTCCATCGTGTACTATGTTACTTAAACCCAGCGCAAATTTGGTTCGGAACGAATAGAACAGGCTATGTCGAGCCAAGAGCATTTTCATTACTATGGAAAATGATGGATAGCAAAATCCACAATCGATCATGTCCTTCAAGTCGCACGTTGCTTTCTACCACATCGTTTTAAACGAAGTTTTACCATAACAAACATTCCTCTTTTCATTGCAAAGTGGTATAGAGAATTGATCCAATATGGATGGAATCATGAATAGTCATTGGTTTAGTTTTTTTATACTAATTAAAACTTGCTATCTATGGAGCAATATGGATAAAAGAAAGTAAGTATTTATCCGGGAAGCCTCCGCCAAGATCCAATTTATTTAAACCCATATTAAAATTCTATCATATGAATGAAACATAGTTTGAAAAAGACGACTAAACAAGTTTGCTTAAAACTTATTTATTCTTAAATTTCCACCCTCAACGGATGGCTCGAGATGATCAATCTTGAAGTGAGAAAAGAAGGATTGACTCTTCCTCAATAAATAAACTATCAACCTCCAAAAAAGTTTAATTAATTTAATTACTAGAATTAGAATTCTAGTAGTAATATATTTTTTCAGTACCAAAAACAATTAACTATAATAACTAAATAAACTATTCCAATGAAAAGATTGAAAGTTTTTGGTAGTTATAGAATTCTCGTACTTCTTCAACTCGAATACCAAAAGGAAGAAAAAAATATGACTAAGTGATTTTATAGTAGAGGCATATCCTGAATGTGCTTGATAGATCCCATTTTTTCATGAAAATAAAGATAGTCAATTTGACTGGACTTAAGACTTTATTATGTTTTCTGAGAAAGAATAAGATATCATTATTCTCTTTAATAAACTTTTGTCTCGTACGGAATACTATATGATTTCACCGTTTGTTTCATCAGAAACAATCTGGGACGGAAGGATTCGAACCTCCGAGTAACGGGACCAAAACCCGCTGCCTTACCACTTGGCCACGCCCCATTTCGGGTTTTATGCGACACTAATAAACACTAGTATGTTTATTTGTTATTCGTCAATACCATTTCAATTACATAAAAAAGGAGGGATATTCTCTTGCTAGTATTCTACACATGCGGATAATATAGAATCAAAAAAATGCATTGATCATTACATGGAATTCTATTAAGATATTATATGAAAGTCGAATTTATTCCACTCTCATTTGAGAGTGCGAATACAAGGAGGTATTTTGTGTTTGGGAAAGTCCGAAGAAAAAAGATTTTGAATCTGCCTTTTCCTTCTTTCCCTTAAAAAAATAACTCAAGAAAAATCCAATTATTTACTCTACAAGAATGAAATGCTTGTTATGCCTAATATACTTAGTTTAACCTGTATCTGTTTTAATTCTGTTCTTTATCCTACTAGTTTTTTCTTTGCCAAATTACCCGAAGCTTATGCTATTTTCAATCCAATCGTGGATATTATGCCTGTTATACCTCTATTCTTTTTTCTATTAGCCTTTGTTTGGCAAGCTGCTGTAAGTTTTCGATGAAATCTTTAGTACTCTGTATGCCAAATTGAATGATGTGTTCATTCCAAAAAAATTTTAAAATGGGTAAAAGCCGAGAAGTTTTATATTTTTATATTATGAACCTTCGATTCTAAAATTTAAATTCTTCTACATTGAATGGGTAGCTACAGCAATAAATTTGGATCAGCCTTTCTACTCCCCTGCACCTAGGTTGAGCAGGTACCTAAAGGTACCTACACAATACCTAACCACCTAACCCTATTTTTGCTATTGATAAGAGTGCTTATTATAAAAGAATTCTTGCAATTTTTTTCAAGAATTCTTTTTTGCATTTTTAGGTATAAAAAAAAACCATCCTAGTGGATCCGTGTGGTAAGGAAAAACTGGTAATCTATTCCTTAAAAAAAAATCTTGGAGATTATGTAATGCTTACTCTCAAACTTTTTGTTTATACAGTAGTGATATTCTTTGTTTCACTCTTTATCTTTGGATTCTTATCTAATGACCCAGGACGGAATCCTGGACGCGAGGAGTAAAAATTCAGTTTTTTTTTTTCTTATTGGATTTGTTTCGTACATTTATCTATGAGAAAATCCGGGGGTCAGAATTCTTTCCAATTCGAAAGTCCCAAATGATCCAAGGGAGCGGAAAGAGAGGGATTCGAACCCTCGGTACAAAAAAATTGTACAACGGATTAGCAATCCGCCGCTTTAGTCCACTCAGCCATCTCTCCACGTTCCAAAGCGAAAGGTTTCCGTGATATGATATAGGCAAGAAATAAGAAATAACGGTTGCAAAAAACCCCTTTTTTTTCTTTCAAAAGTCTATAAAAATTATATTGCCAATTCCATTTTAATTATATTCTTTTTTCTTAATGTTAATAAAAAAAGAAGAAAATTCTTGTTTTTTCTTTCTAAAAATCGATATTGGCCGAGAGACAATCAAATAGATTTTCTCTTTAGCGGGCATTTCCATATAGGACTTGTTATAATTATAATAAAACAAGCAGGTTATATAAAAAAAACGCTTTTTTGTCGATTATTTATCAAGAAAGCAAAAAGGGTTCTTATCAAATCCACCATAAAATTGGAAAGAAGCATAAAGTAAGTAGACCTGACTCCTTTAATGATGCCTCTATCCGCTATTCTGATATATAAATTCGATGTAGATGAAATTGTATAAGCGAATTTTTTTTATTTCCTTAGACTTAGACCGCGCAAGACAAGAATTTTTCGCTATTTACGATTTCATATTCTTGTTACTAGATGTTCTATAGGAATAAGAAGAAATCGCAACTCCTTTGCGCTACACATAAAATTGGATTTCGAAGGTCCATTTTTTTTTTTCAGAATCCTCTATTATTTTAGTTCTTCCACCCATGCAATAGAGAGGGAATGGGAAAAGAAGGGTTACTTTTATTTGCATTTTTCCCTTAAAAGATAGACTTTGAAATAGGAGTCTTGGAATAATGCTGAATTCAAAGGTTTATTTCTTTCTATAGTATAAGAAAAACAATTTATTTCTATTTCTATAGTATAAGAAAAACAAATAAATAGTATAAGAAAAACAAATCGAATCAAATTCATGGATTTACCACGACCTCGGTTGTGACTGTGACTCCATAGATAAAAATGGGAAATTTCTCTCTTCGAGACCATTGAAAAAGGGCATTGAACGAGAAAGAAATCGTCCACAGATAATAAAACTATCATATGCCTTGGAAAGTGATATGAGGTGCTCGGAAATGGTTGAAGTAATTGAATAGGAGGATCACTATGACTATAGCCCTTGGTAGAATTCCTAAAGAAGAAAATGATCTATTTGATACTATGGATGACTGGTTACGAAGGGACCGTTTCGTTTTTGTAGGATGGTCTGGCCTATTGCTCTTTCCTTGTGCTTATTTCGCTTTAGGGGGTTGGTTTACAGGGACAACTTTTGTAACTTCTTGGTATACCCATGGATTGGCTAGTTCCTATTTGGAAGGTTGTAATTTCTTAACCGCAGCAGTTTCTACCCCTGCCAATAGTTTAGCACACTCTTTGTTGCTACTATGGGGGCCCGAAGCACAAGGAGATTTTACTCGTTGGTGTCAATTAGGCGGTCTATGGACTTTTGTAGCTCTCCACGGGGCTTTTGCACTAATAGGTTTCATGTTACGCCAATTTGAACTTGCTCGGTCTGTTCAATTGCGGCCTTATAATGCAATCTCATTCTCTGGTCCAATTGCTGTTTTTGTTTCTGTATTCCTTATTTATCCACTGGGGCAATCTGGTTGGTTCTTTGCGCCGAGTTTTGGCGTAGCAGCGATATTTCGATTCATCCTTTTCTTCCAAGGATTTCATAATTGGACGTTGAACCCATTTCATATGATGGGAGTTGCCGGAGTATTAGGTGCGGCTCTGCTATGCGCTATTCATGGAGCGACCGTAGAAAACACTCTATTTGAGGACGGTGATGGTGCAAATACCTTCCGTGCTTTTAACCCAACTCAAGCTGAAGAAACTTATTCAATGGTCACTGCTAACCGCTTTTGGTCCCAAATCTTTGGTGTTGCTTTTTCCAATAAACGTTGGTTACATTTCTTTATGCTATTTGTACCCGTCACCGGTTTATGGATGAGTGCTATTGGCGTAGTTGGCTTGGCTCTGAACTTACGTGCCTATGACTTTGTTTCCCAGGAAATCCGTGCAGCGGAAGATCCTGAATTTGAGACTTTCTACACCAAAAATATTCTTTTAAACGAGGGTATTCGTGCGTGGATGGCAGCTCAGGATCAGCCTCATGAAAATCTTATATTCCCTGAGGAGGTTCTACCACGTGGAAACGCTCTTTAATGGAACTTTCGTTTTAGCTGGTCGTGACCAAGAAACCACCGGCTTTGCTTGGTGGGCTGGGAATGCCAGACTTATCAATTTGTCCGGTAAACTGCTTGGAGCTCATGTAGCTCATGCCGGATTAATCGTATTCTGGGCCGGAGCAATGAACCTATTTGAAGTGGCCCATTTCGTACCAGAAAAGCCCATGTATGAACAAGGGTTGATTTTACTTCCACACTTAGCTACTCTAGGTTGGGGAGTAGGGCCAGGGGGGGAAGTTCTAGATACTTTTCCGTACTTTGTATCTGGCGTACTTCACCTAATTTCCTCCGCAGTCTTAGGCTTCGGTGGCATTTATCACGCGCTTCTGGGACCCGAGACTCTTGAGGAATCTTTTCCATTCTTTGGTTATGTCTGGAAAGATAGAAATAAAATGACTACAATTTTGGGTATTCACTTAATTTTGTTAGGTCTAGGTGCTTTTCTTCTAGTACTCAAGGCTCTTTATTTTGGCGGTGTATATGATACCTGGGCCCCTGGGGGGGGAGATGTAAGAAAAATTACCAATTTGACCCTTAGTCCCAGTGTTATATTTGGTTATTTACTAAAATCTCCTTTTGGTGGAGAAGGGTGGATTGTTAGTGTAGATGATTTAGAAGATATAATTGGTGGGCATGTATGGTTGGGTTTTATTTGTGTATTTGGCGGAATTTGGCATATTTTAACCAAACCCTTCGCATGGGCTCGCCGTGCATTTGTATGGTCTGGAGAAGCTTACTTGTCTTATAGTTTAGCTGCTTTATCTGTCTTTGGTTTTATCGCTTGTTGTTTTGTATGGTTCAATAATACAGCTTATCCGAGTGAGTTTTATGGACCCACCGGGCCAGAAGCTTCTCAAGCTCAAGCATTTACTTTTCTAGTTAGAGACCAGCGTCTTGGAGCTAATGTGGGATCCGCTCAAGGACCCACAGGTTTAGGTAAATATCTAATGCGTTCCCCAACTGGGGAGGTTATCTTTGGAGGGGAAACTATGCGTTTTTGGGACCTTCGTGCTCCATGGTTAGAACCTCTAAGGGGCCCCAACGGTTTGGACTTGAGTAGGTTGAAAAAAGACATACAACCTTGGCAAGAACGACGCTCAGCAGAATATATGACCCACGCTCCTTTAGGCTCTTTAAATTCCGTGGGTGGCGTAGCTACCGAGATCAATGCAGTTAATTATGTCTCTCCTAGAAGTTGGTTATCAACTTCTCATTTTGTTCTAGGATTCTTCTTTTTTGTGGGCCATTTATGGCATGCAGGAAGAGCCCGAGCTGCTGCAGCAGGTTTTGAAAAGGGAATCGATCGTGATTTGGAACCTGTTCTTTACATGAACCCTCTTAACTAAGATTTTCTTATTTATACCTGTTCTACTTTTTTTCTGTTCTGGCTCGGTTATTCCATCTAGCCGAGCCATTCATTCCTTTTTATGAAAGAAAGATAAGGGACAGAAAAAAAAAATAAATAAAAATGAAAGAAACAAACGTATTCAATAAGCAAAAGGAGAGAGAGGGATTCGAACCCTCGATAGTTCCTAGAACTATACCGGTTTTCAAGACCGGAGCTATCAACCACTCAGCCATCTCTCCACAGCCTAATCCTTATTTTACTCCTACAAATAGAACATAGCCATATAAAAAATAAAAAGATTTATTAGCCTCTAGAAAGATATCAGATACAAGTTCCTTTTCGATATATCTCTGTATACTGTATACACGGATACAGGATCCGCTATACCCGCTTGTGAAATAAAGAGTAAATAATCTCTTCTCACCCCCATATCCAAATAAAAAAGCGGTTTAAGTAATAAATTTGAATTAAAGAGAAGAATCAATGGATTCATGATTAAACCCCTCCTACTTCTTGTATTTTTTTACAATTTTGGTTTAAGTGAGGGATCAAATATGTAGTCAACTTTATTTGATGGTAGCTTGGAGGATTAGAAATATGACTATTGCTTTCCAATTAGCTGTTTTTGCATTAATTGCGACTTCCTCAGTCTTAGTAATTAGTGTACCCCTTGTATTTGCTTCTCCTGATGGTTGGTCAAATAATAAAAATGTTGTATTTTCCGGTACATCATTATGGATTGGACTAGTCTTTCTCGTAGCTATTCTGAATTCTCTCATTTCTTAAATGAAATTTGGTTAATATTTATTAACCCCATAAAAAAGAAATAATAAAGGCCATTTCTTCTAAAAAATTAGAATAGTGAGACGTATTAAAACGCAATTTGCGTTCCGAATTGCTAGCTCTTCTCTTTCAGTATTATGAAATTCCATTCCCATTAGAATATTCATTGACAGATAATAAAAAAAGGAAAACTCTAATATAATAGAAAATGAAATGAAACGGTCGACCCAGACATAGAAGGTCGACCCAGGCGGATATACGCTATAAAATATATACCGTAGCGAGCGTAGTTCAATGGTAAAATATCTCCTTGCCAAGGAGAAGATACGGGTTCGATTCCCGCCGCTCGCCCGCTTAATTTATCAAAGTACTATGATAAAAAGTTTAGTCTAGTTAACTGTTTAACTACTTATATTAAATTAA